>NC_090172.1:18173031-18473031 GCF_024679245.1 Pseudorasbora parva | reverse complement strand
CGTTGGGTGCTCAAGACCACATTTTTTGTGACAGCACGCGCGACTCCGCATCCGAAGATGAACAAGTTCTAGGCGAATCTAGCCAAGCATGACGTCTCATATACACCGCCACCCAGTTTGCACATACAAATTAGGTGCTTATATTTACAAATAAGCCCTTTTAAGTAAAGATCCATGCTTAATCAAAAATAAACATAGTTTTATTGTAGTTTTTCTCCCCCGGTCCTCCTCCGCTGGGCGAAGTTCTCGATGGCGTCGCCGAAAAGGCCGGCCTGGCAGACAGGGGCGTTGAGGAATAGCACTTGTCTGTATCACACATGTCTGCCAGGTTCAGCCACAGGTGGCATTCCTGGATCACCAAGGAGGACATCGCCTGACCCAAGGCGCGTGTGGTGACTTTAGTCACCCTGAGGGCGAGGTGCGTTGCCGTACGCAGTTCCTGCATTACCCCTGGCTCAGAACTACCAGAGGTGGAAAGAGTAACAAAATTGAAGACTTAAAAATTAAGCCTTTCCCCATGGTAGTTTAATTCACAGGACCGGACACCAGTTATTTTGCCAAGAGATTTATTTTATATAATTTTATATCAGACATAGGAGAGAAAGACAATTTTATTGGAAGATGATTTTCATTCCAGCTTTCTCTGTCTTCCTGGACACCCAGTTTGGATTTTATTGGTTGCTCAGACAGAAAAATGAATGACATTACCAGATAAACAAGTTGTTTGCACTATACATCGTGATTTCACGTGGCATAATGTACCCTAGAACATATGCATAGAGAAACTTGTTCATTGTTCAAAATATGTCTTGTGACATGTGTCAAATGCATTGGTAGGTAAACAACATCATGCTACACAATACTTCCTTACATAGAATTACAATCACGTGTATAATTGGAAAACTTATGCTACATATTCCTGTGTTCCAAATGATCTCCTCTCCATGTCTCTCACACTCCTGTGCTCAGACTCATTTGGACTAAATAATAATGATTATACAAATGATAATGAATATTAGTAAAGAATAATAATACTAAAACATAATATTAACTGATTATACATACTAATAATACACAAAACAACACCAAACAGCAAAATTTGGATCTATAAAAATATTCTAAATAAAGTAAAAGTACTGTTACGTCAATGAAATTTTACTTAGGTACAAGTAAAATTACTGTCTAAAAATTTTCTCAAGTAAAAGTAAAAAGTAGCTCATTTAAAATGTACTCAGACTAAAAGTTGCTTAGTTACTTTTTTTATCTCTCCCCAATAGGGTTGTGATAGAATGAGATTTTCACGATATGACAACTATCTCAGAAAACATAAATTAAACAATTATTGTACCTATTATTAAATGATGGTTATTATCACTAGTTAAAATGATATTAAATGAATGAAGATGATTGGTCTTTTTTTTATTTGGTTGAACAAATGCTTTATTATTAACAAACTTAAAACCATTTGTTTATTTTGTTTATTAAAATTTCAATAAAACATGTCTAATAAACTAAATTCAATAAATTATTATGTATTAGATTAACAACTTATTTTGATCATTAATTAGTTAAAATGTTTAAGAATAATAGAGTCCTGTATGTAGTAGACGGAGCAGAGCATTCACAGAGACAGAACAAGCAGATCATATATTCATATAGCAATGTTTTTTGCTTTAATATTCACAGACCATGTCACGATTTGATTTATTTCTTGGCCTACAGCTCTACTTTCGAGTTTTTTGTTCATCCATCAGTTTGCGTGTATTACATGTATAAAGTTAATATTCATGACTGGATTCCGGGATTCCCTCTGCGTCACAGAAATCAATCGGCCTTAAGTTATAAACATACCTTTATCTGCACAGAGGGATGTGTTCCCGAACATGTCAACACTCTTGGCATGGGTTAAGCATCAAGGTGATCTCCCCTCTGGCGCCAGGGCTTGAGATTGCGTGTTTTGACGAGCCTCTGGCCCGAGATCCTCCTCTCCACTCACCACCGTCACCAGCATCACAGTTTTGGCCTCAACCCATTTTTTTATTAGGTTGAGGTGATAAATTTGACGTGTTTAAATTAAATTTAAATTTAAATACATTTTGCCCCGTCCCTATCTGAGCGAATCACCTCATAGTTAAGATCTCCAACTCGCCTTGTGACCTCAAAGGGCCCTTGCCATTTTACGAGTAATTTAGAACTAGAGGTGGGCAGTAAAAGAAGGACTTTATCTCCCAGTGAAAATTGACGAAGCCTAGTTCCTCTGTTATACAACTGTCTCTGTTATACTGTTTGTCTTGCGCCTGTAACATATTCTCTATAGATAGCCACCCCAAAGGGTGGAGTTTTGTTCTCAGGTCCAAGACAAACTGAATTTAATTTTTGCTCACGGATGGTCCGTCCTCCCAAGCCTCTCTGATGAGACATCCAAGGCCCCACGGGGTTGGCAGCCATAGAAGAGCTCAAAGGGGGAAAACCCTGTGGAGGCTTGGGGGACCTCGCAGACAGCGAACAAGAGAGGTTCTAGCCATTTATCCCAATTTTTGGCGTCCTCGTGAACGAACTTCTGAATCATTGTTTTCAATGTGCGATTAAATCTCTCCACCAACCCGTCTGTTTGTGGGTGATAGACGCTGGTGCAAATAGATTTAATGCCTAACAATTCGTACAGTTTGCGGATCGTCCATGACATGAACGCCGTGCCTTGACAGGTGAGAATCTCTTTTGGGATTCCCACCCGGGAGATTAATGAAAACAGCGCACTCGCAACACTTTTTGCCGAAATGTTGCGCAGTGACACTGCTTCTGGGTATCGCATTGCATAATCAACTAGGACTAAAGCAAAGGGATGTCCAAGCGCTGACCGTTCTAATGGCCTTAAAAGGTCCATCCCAATTCGTTCGAAGGGGACCTGCATCAGTAGAAGAGGGCACAATGGTGCTTTTGGATGGGCCGGTGGATTCACCAACTGACATTCACGACAAGACGCACACCACCGGCGTACATTCTCTTGAATGCCCAGCCAGAAGAACCGGGCCATGAGATAGTTTAGTGTTGCCGTTTGTCCCAAATGCCCGGACATTGGATTAAAATGAGCCGCCTGGAAAAAGCATTTCCCAATGGCTTTAATGTACTAATAACTGGGTTGTATTCTGTTTGGTTTGGGCGTCTTGGGTCACCCAATACAACCTGTCTTTTATTAGCGCAAAATAGGGATAGTTGAGCGGTTGTTCAGGATGAAGGAAGTAGCCGTCGAGGGAGCAGACCTGATTAAACGCATTATTGTGCGTCTCATCCTGGGACTTTTCCAAGGGGAAGTCATCGAGCTCTGAAAAAATAGGATTTTCCAGGGCGCTCTGTTCCCCTGGCACAGTGCCCAGAGGTCTCGGCTCCACTTCCCCCTCCACTTCCCTGAGCCACCGCCACCTTCCCGCTCTCTTGTTTCTCCCAAGAGGCACCCGCACACAAATGTCCCAACAATTTATTAAAACTCAGCCAATTGGCACCCAAAATCAGCGGATGCTGGAGGTGCTGGTTACCTGCCACCTCCACACTATGCTTTTGCCCCCGGAATTGAATATCCACGGGCACTAAGGGATATTCCACCACTTCCCCATGTACACACTGTACCTTAACCACACGGCTATTACCCCACGCCTCGGGCTGAATCAGACTTTGATGGATGGAGGTCTGGTTACAACCTGAATCCAACAAACCTGATAAGTACCCCCCTTAATACTCAGGTATTTGGTACAGGCCAGCTTGATCCGGGACAGTGTGCGGCGTGTCGGAGACCCGAACCAGTGTCCCCACCTCCATCACTAGACACTGGTCAATAAAGTGTCCTAGGTCCCCGCAACGCCAACACGCCAGCCCAGGTTTTACCGCGGCCCTAGTGGCTGGCAGTAGGCCTGTAAATTGACGTGGAGAGATGGCGGGCCGGGAAGCCAGCTGCCCGTAGTCCTGTGTTCCTCCCCCTTCCCTCTGCGCCGGCTGGAACGTGGGAGATGGTTCGCCTGATCCACCCCCTCTCCATCTTGGCCAGCCGGGGAAGCAAACCACCTCGAGACCTAGGCAAAGGGACAGCTTTGGAGAGAGAAGGGGAAGGGGAAGGAGGAGAGAGAGAGAGAGAGAAGCCGCTGGTAAGGGCTGGCCGACCCCATGGCACGCCACCATTTTGTCCTCCGCCAGCTAGATGGCCTGGTCAAGCGATGTCGGGTGGTGACACTGGACCCACTGGGCAGTCTTCTTCAGCAGCCTTGCAATAAACTGCTCCAGTGCCACACGGTCGATGATTCCCTCAACGTCACTCCCGTCGGCCATCAGCCACTTGCAGCACGAGTCCCAGAGCTAGTGCGCAAACACGAAGGGCCGGCCGTAATCGTCCAGGGTCAGGGTCCGGAAACGTTGACGGTGTTGTTCTGGGGTCCGGCCGACCCGCTGAAGAATGGCGCGCTTACGTTCATCATAGACCAGGAGATTCTGGACTGGCAGTTGGTGGGCGGCTACCTGAGCCTTTCCGGACAGTAAGGGAAATCGGCCGTCCGCTCGAACAGTTTAATGAAGGCCTCAGGGTCGTCCTCTGGCCCCATTTTGGCGAGGAGAACGACGGTGACCGAGTCGTTGTTCTGTCTCTGGGTAACGGCGCAAATCTCCCAGTCCATCCAGCTCCGGAACAGCTTGCGGTCTTCATGCTGGGCCGGGAGGAGAGCTTCAAAGCGCTTCTGTTGTTCTTCCCTCACGGCCAGCAGATCCTGGTGGTGCTCTTGGTGAAGACCGGCGAGCGATTGGACGATAGTGTTGTAGTACTCGAGATCGGTCTTGGTCTCGAGACCCCTTTTTAAAGGTCTTGGTCTCGTCTTGGTATCGACCGCATTTTTACTCGGTCTAGTCTCGGTCTCGGGCGAAGATGACTCGGGATTTTGTCTCAAGACCGGTCAAGACCACAGCTGAAGGCATACAAAGAGCAGAGAACTCCACCCTGCGCGCACTCTCTCTGTCTTCAAAATAAGCACATAAGCTCTCTCTGATACTTCACATATTAAGCTAAACCAAAAGTTCAGAAAACCGAATCCATGTTGAACGTTGCGCGTTCGGACAACTGTTTTGAAGTACCGCTCGGTGTGAATTGCACTCAAAAACGTTTGACCAGCTAAACAGCTGACATAAATCATACATTAAATAAACAGGAAACAATTTCTATCCAGTTATGAAGTGTTTTCTGTGTGACAAACCTTCCGCGATGTTCTGACAGCCGTGATTCACACACAGTGGGTCTGCTAATGTCCGATTCACGACCAAATGACTCATTTGAACCGAATCATTTTAACGACGGTAATAAGAACTGATCTGTTCAACAATGAACTGAACTAATCAGGTTAATCATTTACTCAGAACACCTCAGAAATGAGAACACAAGTGCGCTTACCCAATTTAGCAAGAGTGGAGAGTAAGATGTATTAGTTTTAACTATCCACGGTATTTCAGCTTATGTATGTTGAATGTGTAGTAAAATAAATAGTCTAAAATCATTTAGTTTAGACTGGAGTGAGGTGAAAACAGAACAAAGTTGTTTGTTAGCTAGCTGATCATTTTATTAAATTGTATATGGCAGAAAATGTGGCTATTTGTTAAATGTTAATGCTATTTCTAATATTGATATGATTATATACCAAACAATTCAACCTTTTGGAACAAAAGAAACATCAAGATAAGAGATCATATATTAAATATGATATATAAACATAAGATAATAAAAAATGATTGTTTCGTTGCATTTAAAAAAAAAATGGTGTGTGTGTAGGTCTGTCAGCCACCACCAAAGACCATTTTTGACCCAGGAAAAACCCTGCACATGTGAGATATTTGTTAAATCAAACTTTAGTTAATCAAAAAATGCAAGTACAGGGTTTCTTTTCCTTGTTTTTGCACAATAAAGCTGCACAATAACATTTTAAAATGGAAATGAAAAATATGTACATATGTAAAATAATTTGCTTAAGCAGCATACTAATGCATATCTGTATGATACATATTCCACCTCCTGTTATTCACATTCATTTAAGACATAATGGACATCAGTTTGGTGTTTGTGTCCACCATAGACTGTAAACAATATGGACACGTCGTCTTCAGTGCCTCCCATTGATGAAAAGTTAAGTGTTATTTGCTTATAGAAGAAAAAGATTAATTCCCACAAAGCTGCAATGCCTTTTGATTGTTTGATCAAAACTTCTCTCATGGTACACTTACACACCCACACATACGAGAGAAGTGCCAATCATATGCATATTCCACATTTTATCATAAGTATGGGGACATGCATTGGTCTCGGTCTTGACTCGGTCTCGGCCCTTCAAAGTCTTGGTCTTGTCTTGGTCTCGGCCCTTCAAAGTCTTGGTCTTGTCTTGGTCTCGGTTTAGGTGGTCTTGACTACAACACTATTGGACGATGTCCGAAAGTGGTGTTTTTGGTGGAGTTTGCATGGCGATGGCAGTCTTCTCCCTTCCCGGGTTTCGGCACCAGTGTGATGAGGTTCATATGATAGGAAGGAAGAAGACAGGGGTCAGCGTGACTGGGACTCGCTCAGTTTGTTCAAAAATATAAACAATATACGCTAGATGGCGTTTCACTCAATAAACACGATATGGATCTCTCCTTTCGCTCTCCTTTTCAGTCACAGGCTTTCAGCTTTCTCAGGCACACGTCAGGCAAAGTCCCAGTCCAATTCTCTCTCCTCTCTCTCTCTCCCCCGGCAGCGGTTTATAAGCAGTCTCTCCATGCCAATTACTGCAATCAGAAACAGGTGTTCCTCATCTGTGCGTGACCTACTTACCCTCCGCTCTGCTCTGCTCTGCTCTGCTCTCTCTCTCCCGCTGCAGACCTCGCAGAACCATGCCCCCTCCGCCACAGTAATATATAATTGGAATGGCACATGATTATTTTGCCATTAGTTAATCAGTCAATCAATCAATCAATCAACTTTATTTATATAGTGCTCTTACAATGGCGATTGTTTCAAAGCAGCTTCACAGTGTTAAACAGGACAATATTGCAACAAAATTTGATTTGGCTAGTTTGATTTGGATAGTTTATAGAATTAAATATAACCTAATTAATACATTTAATTTGTATATTTAGTTGAATAACTTGGATCATAATTTTACCTTTTCCCCAACTGAGTGTCCCCAACTGAGCAAGCCAAGTCAAAGGCGACCAAAACTCCATCAGGGCATGATGGAGAAAAATTAGCCTTGGGAGAAACCAGACTCAGTCGGGGTGCCAGTACTCCTCTGGCCTATTATTAAACAGTGTATAATTATTATTCTGACAACCCTGCAATAAACAGGGATCATAAATCATAGGAATATAGGAATATTCAACATTTTGGGTATCACGCAAGAGATGGATTCATTTAGGATAGCGTGTCGATTACATAAGAATATGAATACTTGAAAGGTCAGAGATCAGATCAGATTATTGTATCGGAAACGGGTTTATTGAGGCTGATGTGCCGGTGAGGAAAATTCAGAGGAGGCACCAAGGGACACAGACTCAGCAGACACTCCAGGATGAGCTGGTCATGTCCAGCTGCAGGTCCACCATCCGATCCGGACACGGCCTGGATCCAGCCGACTGCAGTAAACCTCGGAATAAACAGAGAAACTAACATTATTGTGGATGCCACTCTTTTTATGATGTAATGAGTACATCAGGTGTTATGGGAAGTGTTCCTGGTTCCGGCTGACCTAGATAATGTAGCCTAACAATCAGTCAATTGATTTGAATAATGAAAGTTAAAAATGTTCTATGTATATGCCATAGTAAAGAGATGCGATTTTAGTCTTGATTTAAATTGACAGAGTGTGTCTGCCTCCCGAACAATGCTAGGAAGACTGTTCCAGAGTTTAGGTGCTAAATAGGAAAAGGATCGACCGCCTGCAGTTGATTTAGATATTCTAGGTATTATCAACTGGCCAGAGTTTTGAGACGGCAATAGACGTGATGGAGTATAATGTGTTAAGAGCTTGCTTAAGTACTGGGGAGCTAAACCATTTAGTGATTTGTAAGTAATAAGCTAAATTTTAAAATGTATGCAGTGTTTAATAGGGAGCCAGTGCGGTGTTGACAGAACCGGACTAATATGATCGTACTTCCTGGTTCTAGTAAGAACTCGAGCTGCTGTGTTTTGGACTAGTTGGAGTTTGTTTATTAAGCAAGCAGGGCAACCACCCAGTAGAGCATTACAATAATCTAGCCTTGAGATCATGAACGCATGTACTAACTGTTCAGCATTTTGCATTGAAAGCATGTGCCATAATTTTGATATACTTTTAAGATGGTATAATGCAGTTTTACAGATGCTAGAAACGTGGCTTTAAAATGAAAGATTGGTATCAAAGAGCACACCCAGGCTCCTGACTGACGATGAGGGCTTGACAGAGCAGTCATCAAGTGTTAGACAGTGTTCTTGTTTACTACTTGTGGAGCTTTTCTGTCCAATATTTAAAAATTCAGTTTTTTTCTGAATTAAGTTGCAGGAAATTACTATTCATCCAATTGTTTTATATCAGATATGCATTCCGTTAGTCTTGTGAATTGGTAAGTTTCGTCAGGCCGTGAGGAAATATAGAGCTGAGTATCGTCAGCATAACAATGAAAGCTAACGCCATACTTCCTAATGATATCTCCCAGTGGTAGCAGATACAGGGTGGAAAGCAACTGTCCTAAAACTGAGCCTTGCGGTACTCCATACTGAACTTGTGATCGGTGTGACATCTCTTCATTGCCAATGCAGCTCCACTAATACCAACATAATTTTCGATTCTATTCAAAATAATATTGTGATCGTTAGTTTAGAATGCAGCGCTAAGATCGAGTAACACTAATAGAGAGATACAATCATGATCAGATGATAAGACTAAATCATTTGTAACTCTAATTAGAGCAGTCTTAGTATTATGATACGGTCTAAATCCTGACTGGAAATCCTCACTGTACCGATTCGTATATGGGAAGGAAGGAGGCGGGAACCGGCGAACGTTTCACAACTTTATTCCAAAATAAATACACAAAACGAAAGTAAAACCGCGGGCAGCCCCTCACGGACGACTGCCCAGAAACACACAAAATAAAACGTGGGCAGCCCCTCACGGATGACTGCCCACAAACACATAATAACACGTACAACAAAACATAACATAAATCCAGGCCTGGTCCTCTCTCGTCTTCCGCAGCCCTTGCTCCTCCTTTTATGCTCCCGTCATATGGCCGCGAGACGAGACCGGTGTGCCATGCAGCTGGCACTCGTCAACACTAATCACCGGCCCGCTCTCGCGGTCCCTCGCCCCGCTGCCTGTCACACCACATTCACATATACCATTTCTTTCTAAAAAGGAACATAATTGTGAGGACACAGCCCTCTAGTATTTTTGATAGAAACGGTAGATTTCTATCGGTAGACCCCTCAAGTTGGGTTTTTTAATAAGTCGTTTAATTATAGCCAACTTAAAAGTTTTCAGTACATATCTTAATGTCAAGGATGAATTAATAATATGAAGCAGAGGATCTATGACCTCTGGAAGCATCTCTTTTAATAACCTAGTCAGTATAGGGTCAAACATACATGTTGTTGATTTTGATGATTTAACAAGTTTAGCTAATTCTTCTCCTCCTATAGCAGTGAATGAGTGTAATTTTTTCCTCAGTGACACTACAATGCTCTGTCTAAAGTGATATTGTAGCAGACGGCTGCATAGTTATAATTGTATTCCTAATGTTATCAATCTTACTAGTAAAGAAGTTCTTAAAGTCATTACTGCTGTGTTGTTTACAAACGTCAGCAGTTGAAGCTTTATTTTTTGTTAATGTAGCCACTGTATCAAATAAATATCTAGGGTTGTGTTTGTTTTCTTCTAAAAGAGTTGAGAAATAAGCAGAACCAGCAGTTTTTATGGCCTTTCTGTAGGCAATCATGCTCTCTTTCCACGAATTACGAAAAACCTCCAGTTTTGTTTTCTTCCAGCTGCGCTCAATTTTTCTGGCTGCTGTTTAAAGGGCCCGAGTGTGCTCATTGTACCACGCGGTTGGATTATTTGCTTTAATCTTCTTTAAGCGCCAGGGAGCAACTATGTCTAAAGTGAGAGTCGATAGTTTCTGTTGCAACAACATGTTGTAATGCTGAGGAGATGTAACTGATGAGGAAGATTAGCAATCTTTAGTCGCAGTGGTTATAGTCCTACCATATTTAAAGCGAGGGGATGGCTTTGCAGCCTTAGGTAAATCAAGTATACATGGGTAATGATCTGAGATGTCATCGCTTTGCTGCAGAATTTTAACAGTATCAACAGTTATTCCATGTGACATTATTAGATCTAAAGTATGATTAAGGCGATGAGTGGGTCCCAATACGTGTTGTTTAACTCCAATAGAGTTTAGAATGTCTCTAAATGCCAATCCCAATGCGTCTTTTTCATTGTCTACATGGATATTAAAATCACCAACAATTAGTACTTTATCTGCAGCCAGTATTAACTCTGATACAAAACCAGCAAATTCTTTGATAAAGTCTGTATTGTGCCCTGGTGGCCTGTATACAGTAGCCAACACAAATGTCAAATGGGATTTATCATTTACACTACACAATGTTACATAAAGCACCAAAACTTCAAAGGATTTGTATTTGAAACTAGACTTCTGAGTAGTACTGAAGATATTATTATAAATTACTGCAACAACTCCCCCTTTACCTTTCAGACGTGGCTCGTGTTTATAACAATAATCTTGGGGGGTGCACTCATTTAAAGTAATGTAGTCGTCAGGTGTTAGCCAGTTTTCTGTCAAACACAGCACATCTAGGTTATGCTCTATAATCATATCATTAACAATAAGCGCTTTTGGCAAAAGGGATCGAATATTCAGCAACCCGAGCTTTATCAATTGTTCAGCCATATATTTGTTGGACATCCAATTAAATTTTTACTGTTGAATGGTTTTGATGGGCTTTTTTGTATTTACTAATTCAGGGAACAGACACAGTCTCTATGTGATAATATCTAGGTGAAAGAGTCTCTATGTAGCTGACACATATCCGTCTAATCAAACATATAGACGTTTGTTTTTGGTGTGACACTCATTAGTGGCAAACTCAGTGCTCTTGGCACATTAGTTGTGTTACTACGGTAGTGTTGGCATTTTAATCTTATTAGATGTACAGGTCCTTCTCAAAAAATGTGCATATTGTGATAAAGTTCATTATTTTCCATAATGTAATAATACAAATAAAACTTTTATATATTTTAGATTCATTACACACCAACTGAAATATTTTAGGTCTTTTATTGTTTTTATACTGATGTATTAGGCATACAGCTCATGAAAACCCAAAATTCCTATCTCAAAAAATAAGCATATCATGAAAAGGTTCTCTAAACGAGCTATTAACCTAATCATCTGAATCAATGCATTAACTCTAAACACCTGCAAAAGATTCCTGAGGCTTTTAAAAACTCCCAGCCTGGTTCATTACTCAAAACCGCAATCATGGGTTAGACTGCCGACCTGACTGCTGTCCAGAAGGCCATCATTGACACCCTCAAGCGAGAGGGTAAGACAGAAAGACATTTCTGAACGAATAGGCTGTTCCCAGAGTGCTGTATCAAGGCACCTCAGTGGGAAGTCTGTGGGAAGGAAAAAGTGTGGCAAAAAACACTTAACAATGAGAAGAGGTGACCGGACCCTGAGGAAGATTGTGGAGAAGGACCAATTCCAGACCTTGGGGGACCTGCGGAAGCAGTGGACTGAGTCTGGAGTAGAAACATACAGAGCCACCGTGCACAGGGGTGTGCAGGAAATGGGCTAAAGGTGCTGCATTCCCCAGGTCAAGCCACTTTTGGGCTACAGAGAAAGTTGTGAAGAGAAAGTTGAGAGACGCAAGACCCAACACTCTGGATGAGCTTAAGGCCGCTATTGAAGCATCCTGGGCCTCCATAACACCTCAGCAGTGCCACAGGCTGATTGCCTCCATGCCACGCCGCATTGAAGCAGTCATTTCTGCAAAAGGATTCCCGACCAAGTATTGAATGCATAACTGAACATAAGTATTTGAAGGTTGACTTTTTTTGTATTAAAAACATTTTCTTGTATTGGTCGGATGAAATATGCTATTTTTTTGAGATAGGAATTTTGGGTTTTCATGAGCTCTATGCCAAACTCATCATTATTAAAACAATAAAAGACCTGAAATATTTTAGTTGGTGTGCAATGAATCTAAAATATATGAAAGTTTAATTTTTATCATTATATTATGGAAAATAATGAACTTTATTACAATATACTATTTTTTTGAGAAGGACTTGTATGTTGACTGCCTTGGTAAGCTTAATTTCGCGCAGTTGTATGTTCAAGTTTGACAATGTTGACAAGACTATGGATCCAGAGTGATTTCATACACATATCCGGAAAAAAACAGTTTTTCAAAATTGTTTTCTTAGCAGAGGTAAACCCGGAAAATACCATTCTGAGCTGAATTTGCTTTAGATTTATAACAGAACTGTCATTAAGGAGACAGAATCCAGGTTTGGGAACATAAAAGATGTCAAGTATATCCGCTAAAACTGAATTTACATGCAACCAGAACTTAGAGATAACTGGACACTCCCAAAACATGTGTAAAAACGTTCCAGGTGAAGCAGTGTTATATATATGACAGTTGAGAGTAGGTTGTAGTTTCATCTGGAATCTCTTATAAGGTGTGATGTAGACTGTGTATGGATTTGAAATTAATTATTAGTTGGTGATCTAGGTTCTTAGAAGTCATGCTTAAATTGCACCATATTCTCTCCCAATCTAGGTTTGTATCTACACTCCCCAACTCTCTATTCCATATGGATTTAATTGGTAAAGCCTTAGCGCTATGCCGAATCAGTGTACTATATATTAAGGAAAAAGAAGGTCTACCCAGTAGTGGTGCGATCCATTGTAGCATGGGATGTGCGGGGAGGGGAAAGTTCCATGGAACTCCATATGTTTTTAAAGCTGATCTTAGCTGGAAGTAAACAAAATAAGAGGACACAGGAAGGGAAAAGCATGTCCTTAAATCTTGAAAGGAGTAAATACCTTTAGTATCATATATAACACCCAATATATTCACCCCAAGGGATGACCAAGATGGTTGGTTGATTGAATGTTTGTTGCCACATAATAATCCACCCATCCACCGTTCTACTTTCTTCCACACTTGAATCGAGTTTGCAACGATAGGACCAAATTTTACACTAGAACTACACTGGAGAATAGTATGTCTTGCAGCTTGTGTGGAAAAATCTTAGCAGATTCAATCAATCTCCATGCAGTGGGGCCTTGGACGCTCTTTAGGTCTTCAAGGCCATTTGTCTCGCGTGGGTCCAGCAGTGTCTCCATCTTTGGTGGAGGTATCCTCATCTGTTGTGTCCAGGGTGTTTTCCATCGAGTCATCAACACCATGGCTCTGCCCACCTCTGCCTTGGGACAGTGTGTGTGTTTACATGCATGTTCTTAAGCCGATTATGCCTAATAAGCCTACAATGAACATGGTCATGTAAACGTGGTAACCCGTTTTCTTTTATCGGAGTAAGGTCATAAACAACGTAAGCATAAACCGGTCAGGACGGGTAGTTTTTTGCCTGATTACCCTGATTTTGCGCTGCATGTAAATGCATTAACCTGCTTTCTGTCGACTTACTGAAGTGCGCATGTGTGAAGGGTGGCAAAACGCAAAGTTGGAGCAGGTTTAAACGCATCCAGACAGAGCGACCTAGCGTTTTGCATTAAATAAGGACATATATCACAAACGCAGACTCTTAAGACCCAGAAAATTGTAAATATGTGTTCTCATCTCATGCAGCAGAAGTAGAAGAAGTCAAAATGCTGCATCTGGAACTGCACGAGGGATAACATGAGCCGTAAATCTGCTGCTGACACGGTGCAAGCTTTATTTAACGTCACAACTGACGTAACATTTGAAAAACTCAGATATAGACATTATTATTTTTGATGTCACTACAAGGAAATAACCCGGTTTATTAATAAAGTCATGTAAACGCGGTTTACTTGCATTGTCAGTTTACTGGTTTGCATGTAAACAGGGAAAACTGATTATTATAATAAGCTGATTTTTTTTTGAGTTATCAGCTTACTGGTGTGCATGTAAACACACCCATTGTCTTGGCTGGTCCATGGCATTATACCTGGCTTCTCCTGCCCTGGCTCCTCACTGGCTCCTCCGACCATCTACTTCTCCATGGACAATTTTTGTTTTTTCGCTGGACTCTTTGTTTTTTGCTCCATGCCACCCTCCCTCCTTAGTTGTTCTGTTTATACGGCACAAGGATGTGCCTTCCCGAGAGGCAAACTGTTACATATATGCTCTGTCTTGTGTTTCTGTTGTGTTTTTGGTTAAAGTGCCTGTGACCAAGTTTTCCTCAGTCTGTCAAATTAGTCATGTCTTTCACCTGTGCCTTGTTAATTACCTAATTTACTCTTAAGTGTACTTAAGTCTTCAATTCTCCCTCAGTGTCTGTCCGACTTTGTGAATTTTAATGTGTTCTATATATATACAGTCGTGGTCAAAATTGTTGGATCCCCTGGTAACTATGATCAAATGTGGCTTTAAAAAAATAATCTGCATTGTTTATCCTTTTGATCTTTTATTAAAAAAATTGACAAAAATTCAACCTTTCATTTAAGCAAAATAATTGACAATAGGGGGTAAATCACATTATGAAATAAATGCTTTTCTCTAAAACACATTGGCCACAATTGTTGATACCCCTAGAATTTTAAATGAGTTAAATATCTCTGAAGTATATTTACATTAATATTTACATTTTTTAGCACACCAAGGTGACAAGGAACATGAAATTGTCCAGCTAGGATGTTTCACAGGAGTATAAATATAAGGAGGCATAAAAGCCAAATTCCCTTAATCATTTATCACAATGAGTGAAATCAAAGAATATAGTTCTGATGTGCAGCAAAAGATTATTGAGCTTCACAAAATAGAACGTGGCTGTAGGAAAATAGCTAAAGCATTGAAAATCCCCATTTCCACCATCAGGGAAATAATTAAGGAGCTCCATTTAACTAAAGATGTTACAAATCTGCCTGAAAGAGGACGTGTGTGTCCTAATGCATGGCGAGGAGGAACGTTTGAGTGCACAAAGACTCTCCAAGGATCACAGATGGAGAATCGCAGAGATTAGTTGAGTCTTGGGGTCAGAAAGCCTAAAAAAAAAATTAAATAACCCCTACATTACCACATGTTGTTTGGGAGGGATTCAAGAAAAATCCTTCTCGTTCATCCATAAACAAACTCCAGCATATTCAGTGGTCAGACACAACTGGAAAGTCAAAAGGGACCTGGTTTTGTGGTCAGATAAACTATAAAATAGCTTTTTGGCAGAAAAACTACCAGATGGGTTTGGTGCAAACATGGATAAAAAGTACCCTATGCCCACAGATCTTTAATCCACTTAAAAAATACCACTGGATCTTTAATCTTTAAAGGGGTACTTCAGCGCTGGGAAGATTAATCTGTATTTAAACTGGGTCATTAATGTAGTAGAAATGTGAAATTATTTTTTAATTTGGTGCTTTCTAGACTGAGAAAAGACAGAAAATGTATTTTTGTCTCAAGGGGATGAAAGACTACAATTCCCAGAATGCTTTGCTGCCCTGTGAGGCCATTCCCAAAGCCACTGCTACTGGATTACAGAGACTGAGTTCCTACAATTAAATACTGAACGTGTCTGTTCAATATAACGATCGAGTTGCCGCGTGAGTCTCACTGCAGACTCAGATTAAGAGTCAGATTACATTTAACGTCATAAATGAGTAGATGAGCTCTCGTGATGAGAGCTGAGGTAATCGCGACCACATTCGCGGCATACATTCACAACGCGTTTTCAGTTCATGCCTTTGGAAGCTTAACTATCATAGAAATTAATTTGAGAAGTTAAAACACTTACATTGCTTAGCATCCGTTTAAATGAATGCCTGTAGCTGAGCTGTGCTGTATGTGTGATCTCCATTCCCCATGCACGAGTTGAAAACATGCGGAAATGGCTCCCTCTGCTGGCTGTAGTCTTTAGCCTCTGGGCAATCATTCCTCTCGTGACGCAAATATCGTCAATTTGCGTCACAAGAGGAATTTTTCCAGAAATAAAATGCATAAATCTCTCGTCTCAGGGGGATATAAGAGGGGGGAGCACGATCATTTGAATATACTCCAGGGTTTCTAATGATACAAAGCCATATGTTAATCGCTGAAGTAACCCTTTAATCTTTTAATGTGGGCCTATTTTTTTGCTGGAGGTCCTGGACATCTTGTTCAGATACATTGTATCATGGATTTTAGCAAATACCAAAAGATAAAAAAACAAAACCTGATGGATTCTGCTAGAAATCTGATAATGGGCCATGTTTGGCTCTCCCATCAGGACAACGATCCAAAACAAACGTCATAATCGACACACAAATGTGTCACTGAGCACAAAATGAAGCTTCTGCCATGACCATCCCAGTTTCCTGACCTGAACCCTATAGAATATGTGTGGCTGAACTGAAGAGAAGAAGCAACAGCATGGATCTGGGAATCTGAAGGATCTGGAGAGGTTCAGTATGGAGGAATGGTCTCTGATCTCTGGTCAGGTGTTCTCCAAACTCATCAGACATTATAGAAGAAGACTCTGAGCTGTTATCTTGGGAAAAGGAGGTTGCAAAAAGTATTTAATAAAAGGGTACCAACAATTGTGGCCAACGTGTTTTGGGGAAAAGCATTAATTTCATAATGTGATTTACCCCTCATTTTCAATTATTTTACTTTAATGAAAGGGTTAGATTTTTATGATTTTTTAAATAAAATATAAAAAGGATAGACAATGCAGATTTATTTTTTACAGCCATATTTGATCATATTTACCAGGGGTACCAACAATTTTGACCACGACTATATATATATATATATATATATATATATATATATATATATATATATATATATATATATATATATATATATATATATATATATGTATGTATATGCTGTTATAGTTTCCTCGGTTTTGTCATTAAAGATCCTGTTTCCTGTTCTTCGTCTTAGTGAAATTTATTCAACAGGTTACATGACAACCATACACTAACATCAACTAATGGCTTGTTAATGCATTATTTTTGTCATGACTTTACTTGAGGGGGCACCTCATAATTAATTTACTATTAACTACTTACCAAATTCAGCTCATGATTTATCATAAACACATGTACTAGTACAACTAGTATTCAGCCTAGTTACGTGATGTTGTGTGGCTTTTCAAAAAGTCAGAGAACGGAGGTACAGTATCATCATGGCCTGGAGAGTGAACTGTATTGTAACCAAAAACTTTTCCCTGACCTTAGTTAATATTTCCTGTTTGTTGGTTATTTTTTGGGAACTGATTCCTTAGGAACTCTTGTAAGTCATAGTAAATTGAGTTTGATGTGAAAGAGAATATTAAAAAAAACAGATTAAGACCTTTTAAGATAAATTATTAGTGGATTTAGTATGTTCTTTGGTTAATAGAGAGGATCAGTGAAAATAATGACAAACTAATCTTGTGCCTTTCCATAATGTTTATGAGGATGCTGCTGGTGTCAATAGATTCAATTATGATAATAATACATTTAAAGTTTTCAAATTTAAGTTAAAAGATTTATTTTCTTATTTCATTTAATTGATTTATTTATAAAGCACAAATAAACACAAAATAGTTGACCACTGTGCTGTACTACTACTACTACTACTACTAATAATAATAATAATAATAATAATAATAATAATAATAATAATAATAAAGAAAATAAAAAAAAATACATCAATAAATTTGAGCTTAAAAAGAAACCATAAGTTATAATGAATGGAATGCTAGAT
Organism: Pseudorasbora parva; assembly: GCF_024679245.1. Taxonomy (NCBI): domain Eukaryota; kingdom Metazoa; phylum Chordata; class Actinopteri; order Cypriniformes; family Gobionidae; genus Pseudorasbora; species Pseudorasbora parva. The sequence continues at coordinate 18,455,093 of NC_090172.1, read as the reverse complement.
TTAAAAAGTAAGACTGTAAAGGCGGGAGTACACTGTGCGAATTTGGACACTCGGAAGGTCGTGAGATATTGCAAATGCTACGAGTCATTTAATTTGATCATCGCATCAAATCAGCTGGTACACGGCACGACAGTTTGCACCACGAGCCGTGATCACACGACTTTTCGTGTAACACAGACACCGGAGCTTTCAATGTTGCTGCTATAGCTTCAGATACAAAAAATAAAGAAAAAATTGTGCAAATGATTTGTTGAAAAGCAGAGAACAGTAGTAGCCATTCCTTTTAACCGAAACAACCAGAGGGAGAGAGAAGAGTGCACGTGAGAGAGAGAAAGTGTGTGTGTGTGTGTGTGTGTGTGTGTGTGTGTGTGTGTGTGTGTGTGTGTGTGTGTGTGAACGCAGTATGTTTGAGCCACTGAGCTAATAATAGTCATAGATTGAGCCTATGTGACGTGCTTGTGCATGATTTGGCAATAGGGGACAGCCATATGCTGGTAAAAATCGGGCCGACTCCCCGAACTTTTTAAACATGTTTAAAAATTATCATAAGGTCGGGAGGTGCTCTTAATGTGCTCGGCTCGTCTCGTATTTCCTCTCACACGGTGCGAGCCACGACCATACGAGCATCCACGATGTCCATGCAATTTCTCCCGAGAAAAAAAAATAGTCTGCGAGTTCGTACGACAGCAAAAATGGCACCGTGTACGCCCGCCTTAACTTCAATTTAAATTCATATATCGATGATGCAGACCTCACAGATAATGGAAGACTATTCCATATCCTGGGAATGGCTACTGAAAATGCATATAACTGATATGAGTTTACCACAATTTAGATTTAGATTTCCTTTTCCCACTGAGGGCCCAAAGACAATTACTTTGGTCTTACACTCATTTAGATGCAAAATATTATGAGACATCCAAGATTGTACATCAGCTAAGCATGCAAGCAATGTATTTACTTTTTTCTGCTCAATTAATAATTGAGGATAATTATGACATAGTAAGGATTTACTTAAAATTGCATGTAATTCAGTCTGATTGTTCCAACTAAATTGACTGCATGATAATTTAGATAAACACCCCAAAATTATAATCATCTTAAGAAGTGGTATTGGTACTTGTAAATGAATTGGCAAAAAACAGGAAATATGACACAGGTTGATGTTGTGCATAACTGTAATCTTATCTTTTACCTTTTACCTTCTCTTCTTCCTGACTGCCTACAGAAGATAACTACTATTACAGTTACGGTAATTCTCCTCTGTTTTGTCTGTGTATTATATATGAGTGCTGCATTTTGCTCAGCATGAAAACAGCACTTCCGCAAACATGTTGTTTCCCTAATTCTGCTAATGCTCTTATCAGTGCCTTATTTACAGAACATTGTGTGTTGCTGTGTAAGTGTTCATTAACACTTGTTTTATCTGACTTGAGATAAAGACTTATAGGTAACGCTTTAGATTACGGCCCAGAAAGTACTGCATAATTAATGTGAATTTACAGCATAACTTTTGGTAATTATAGTGTAACTATAAAGTAAGTATGTGTAGGTATAAGGAAATAATATGTAATATTCAGGGAATAAAAGGGTACTATCAGGAAAAAATAACAAATGATTTATACTGTAAGTATTTTTTAATTAAGGGGTAATTATGCTGTAAGTATTTTTCAATTAAGGAGTAATTATCCGTGTAGTTAAGGGGTACACGGTTCCCTTGTTCTTGTTCCCCTCTTGTAAGTAAGTATGACTGTGCGTGCTGTAAATTAAAGTGGTTCTTGTTCCCCTCTTGTTTCATGTAGTTACTGGGTAAGTACAAAAAAAACAGACACAATCTGATATCACTCATTAATATTTATTTGAAAAACAACTTAATTCAAAACAGATTTAGAACACTTATTCATAAAAAAAACAACAAAAAAAAAAAACTATTCATTTCAAATGATAATATCCTGACAGAAAGAGGCACTTTTTGTACCTTTCTGTTTCTTTTCTTTTCTTGTTCCTCTTCTTTATTTTTGTTATTTCCATTGATGGATGTTAGGATGAATCCCATGTCTTTTGAACATTTTTATTATTATTTTTTAAAAGAAAAAGTAGTACACCTGTTGTAGCTCCCTGGCTTAATAATGGATTGTATCTTTGACTGAGGATCAAACCTTGCCGTCGTGCATCGGGAAATCAACCCCCGTAAGAGCTTTGTACAAACCAAAACATCAAATTATTAAACCATGAAAAAAACATACATCAACACAAAAACTCAATTCAAACATACCAAAACATAATATATTACAAACAAACAACCTTGACACAAAGAAACCAAATCAAAACACACGGATAACAGATAAAGAAGTCAAAGACTTTACCTTGTTCTCCACTTAAACCAGAAGCTAAAACTCCTTGCACCGTAACCGTATAATGCTACGACCTCATGCGTCTAGGCCTCCTTCCATAATGAGCTGTGTGAACAACACTCAATATATCCGCATCCTTGACTCTTAACAGGATGTCAAAATAAAAGACCTTCGTTATCTGACAAATGACACCAAAGAAAAACTGGAAAACAAATACCAAACAAAATACACAAATAAATCATTGAAATGAATATAAAAAAATAATGAAAATAAAACAAACAATACAAAACAAATTATTAACACTCCCACCAAAATACGAGTGCAAACATCACACCAAATGTACAAGCACGAATAATTTCCCTTTGTCCTCTTTTTTTTCTTTTATACTTTCTATTTTTTTCCTCTTTTTTTTCTTTTATGACCACAAAAGAAACGTCAAAATTCAGAAACATAGTTTAGAAATATTAAAATAATTATTGACCTTACAATGTCTCACTGATAAACCTTTCAATGAAAAAAATCCTAATGTCCCTCCATTAATAAAACAAGTTTTTGCACTGGTCTTTCAATTATGGATGGTTTACTAACACGCTTGCCATTCGCGTTAAGCTTTGAGTCCCCTAGAAGAATCTTGGCCCTTCTCACAAGCGCGTCACTGCTAACAAAAACATCCTTTATCCTGCCAAGCCTCCATTCGTTTCTAGGCACTTCCTCTTCCTAGATAATAACAATATCATTAACTTGAAGATTTCTCCTAGTCATGTTCCACTTCTGCCGGGCGGCTATATTCGCAAGATACTCTTTCCGCCAGCAACTCCAAAATTGTTCCGCTAGGTACTGCACATGTCTCCATCTCTTCCATGCAAACACATCCTCCCGGACGAAGTTTCCTGGTGAAGGCAAAGCAGCAGTCGTTTTTAACGTGAGCAGATGATTCGGAGTAATCGGTGCTAGACTCTGACTGCTAGTTGTCACTCTCTCTACATCCATCTCCTTCAACTCATTTTTTCCGCCAACAAATTTACTTCCTTGATCGGATCTTATCTGTTGCACAGTACCTCTCACAGCAATAAAACAACGCAGAGCATTGATGCACGAATTTTTGGTCATGTCAGTAAGCATCTCGATGTCTATGGCACGGGAACTAAAACAAGTAAAAAGAAGACTGTATCTTTTATGAATGCTTCTGCCCTGCTTAATACGAAATGGGCCAAAACAGTCCATACCAGTATATGTAAACGGAGATGATGGAACCACTCTCTCTGAGGGGAAGTCTGCCATTCTCTGTTCTTCAACAGGTCGCCTGTGCTTTCGACAAATAACACAACTCCTAATGCAAGATGTTACAATTCTGTTGATTCTTGGGATCCAAAAGCCATTAGATCGAACCTCATTTATAGTAAATCCTTTCCCTTGGTGTGCAACTTTGTTATGAAAGTGAGCAACAATCATTTCCATGATATAATGATTCTTAGGAATTATTATTGGATGCTTCAATAATAATTCTGGAAAGGTTGAACGGCAAAGTCTACCTCCCACCCTCAGCATACCGTCTTTATCCGTAAAAGGGTCAAGAGGGTACAAGGCGCTGCAAGACGAGACACTTCTCCCACCCATTATTTCCTTCAGCTCATCCTTGTAGGAACTGGATTGCAGACATTTGATTATGCAAAGTTCTGCCTTTTTGTCACTCTGATACAGTACTGAGATGATTAGACCTGACTTTTTTGGCCCTTCTCAAAAGTCGAGCTACGGCTCTGGTTGCCTTTGACCAAGAAGAAAACTTTGAAAGACCATCAACCAGGCTCCAACTCCTTGTACACTCAGTATTTAAAACACAACATGACTTTACCTCCGGATCTCCAAAAAGAAGTCCAGGAACGTGCTTTTCTGACACAGCCATTTCTTTGTCCCACAAGAATTTTGGGCCCGAAAACCAGTTTGAGGTAAGCAACTCCTTCACTGCCAAACCCCTGGATGCATGATCAGCAGGGTTTTCCTCCGTTGGAATATACTTCCACTGCTGAGGAGTTGTACTGAGATGTATTCTTTGTACTCTATTTGCAACAAATGTGTGAAATCTGCATGCCTCATTACTTATGTATCCTAATGCTACTTTGGAATCAGTCCAGAATGTCTTGTCATTCACAACATAATCCAGTTCTTGATTAAGTAAGCTACTCACTTTGACATAAACTACGGCAGCAGCTAGCTCCAATCTGGGGATCGTTGTAACCTTAAGAGGTGCAACTCTTGATTTCGCCATCACTAGTGCACAGTGAATATCTCCATCCTTATTTTTAAGTCTCAAATATCAACATTGACCATAATTGTCAAGAATTGACAATAATGTAAAAAATGTGTACCTTGAATGCAATGTAAGTCGCTTTGGATAAAAATGCATGCCAAATGCATAAATGTAAATGTAAATGACCATATCCATAGACACTAGCGTCAGAAAAGTAATGCAATTCAATTTGAATAGCTCTTCCAAAACTAGATGGTGCATATGTTCGTGGCACATCTATTTTCCGCAGATCATTCAAATCTTGTCTCCATCGCTCCCACCTTAGATTGAGTGCGTCTGGTAGAGGATCATCCCATCCACTGCCACGCTTACAACAGAACAGGCACGATGAGTCCTAATGGATCATAGACAGAAGCAACAGTAGACAATATGCCTCACTGAGTAGCAGGCTGGTTTTGAACTTGAAACAATCATACTTACCCCGTAACTACACGGATAATTACCCCTTAATTAAAAAATACTTACAGTATAATTACCCCTTAATAAAAAATACTTACAATATAAATAATTTGTTAATTTTCCTGATCGTTACCCCTTTATTCTCCCAATATTACATATTGTTCCCATATACCTACACATACTTACTTTATAGTTAGTTAGGACTATAATTACCAAAAGTTATGCTGTAAATTCACTTTAATTATGCAGTACTTTCCGGGCCGTAATCTAAAGCGTTACCGACTTATCTCCTATGTAACCAGGATCAAAGTAGATTCAGTCTGCCTAGGACCTTCCTCAGCTATATGTATTCAGAGTGTTCTTCTTTTTTCCACCATTGATATATGTCACCATTGTTAAGATTCATATGCTGCTTCTTGATATATGTGCATCTAACCCCCCCCCCCCCCATTCAAAATTTAGAATGCCTGAGCTGTGGCAAGAAAGTATTGTTGGTGAATTTTCTTTATTATTATTTTCATTCAGTGATGAGTGTAGTCAAACATTATTCTTCATGACACATTTTGTTTATGACTTCTTTTGTTTTTAACAATGCTGTGTTTTTTTTTTACACTGTAACAAAAGCCACAAACTTACTTAAAATTCCAAGTCAAACAGCCCAACTAAAGCAAATACTGATCACCATAATGGTGACCAAACCTTTTCAATAATACATCAAAAGCTAAACCTGTTAATTCTCAATAAGAGCGTCTATAGATGTGTTTCAGGGTTGGAACCAAACTCTGCAGGACAGCGGCTCACTAGGACCGAACTGAGTAAAACAATGGTATATTTCTATACCCTAAGGACCAATTGTGTACTTTGAAAGGTACAGTTTTACATTTTGTTCCCCAAGGAACAAAATTGTACCTCCACTGTACCTTTTTTTTCTGAGAGTGTAAGGCTTGGATGCAACTGTTTGGCAATGGAAACCCATTTCATGAAGATCTCATCACATTGTTTTTGAGCTAATCTGAAGGCCACTTCATGTTTGAAGGTATTTAGCTATTTACTCTGCAGAAAGTTGGCGACTTCTGTGCACCTTAGCCTGTGCTGAATGATTTTACGTGGCCTACCACTTCGTGGCTGAGTTGCTGTTGTTCCCAATTGCTTCTACTTTATTATAATGCCACTAACAGTTGACCGTGGAATATGTAGTAGTAAGGAAATGACATAAATTGACTTAATGCACAGGTGGCAACCTATCACGGTACCACACTTGAATTCACTGAGGTCCTGTGAGTGACCCATTCTTTCACAAATGTTTGTAGAAGCAGGCTGCATGCCTTTGTGTTTGATTTTATACACATGGAAGTGATTGGAACACCTGAATTAAATTTTTAGGATGGGTGTCTAAATAAAATATTATATATATATTTCCCTTTCAGCCGGTCACTACGACGTACGTCGTGACCGACGAATTGGGATCACTTCTGGGAGCCCTATCAGCTTCGAGATATAGAAAACGGGCCAATGAACATTGGCGTGCGTGCTTTGCATATCGCACCCTGCCCCGCTGCGCGGGTATAAAGCAAAAGCGATCGCCACGCACTGTTGTCATTCACTTCGGAGCCGAACGGCGATGATGAAGCATCTCACTGCCTTCTATGTAGAAGAGAGAGAGAGAGAGAGAGAGAGAGAGAGAGAGAGAGAGAGAGAGAGAGAGAGAAAAAGCGTGTGCTGGGGGAAATCGCTCTTGTGTTGGCCAGACGGCGCAAGACAGTGCGAACGCGATCTCACTGCTGCTGAGAGAGCTGCTGTTTTAACAGCAAACCTGAGAAACTGAGCAAATTGCACTACACTTACACACACACACGACACACAGTTGGTTTGGTGGGCGCGTTCCTTTTCTGGTGAGAGCAGAAACAGGCTGCACACAAAACCTGTTATTCTGCTGCGGTCGATCCATGAGTTCTTCAGCACTAAAAGAGCAGATTTCCTCACAAAGAGCTACACGGGTGACTGGCCGTCCTTTTCAGGATGTCCACCCATGCGTTTCTGGATGCGGTCGTTCCCTGTCGCCCGCCAACGGTCACAAGTGCTGTATCGCGTGCATGGGCTTAGAGCATGCTGAGGCGGCGTTTTTGGATCGCTGAAGTTCTCACTGCGGGAACATGAATATCTCGGCGCTTAGGTCGAGACTCACCTAGCTTTGGGAGGGTAGAGTCCCCCTACCCATTAGGTCCCCTTACCCATTAGGTTTCTCAGGGCAGGCCGCGCTGGTTCTCAGCGTCCCGCCCCGGTGCCTTTCTTCCCGGAGGTGCATGAGGAGCTGACTAGGTCATGGAAAGCACCGTTTAGCGGCCGCGGGCGACCTGGTGGCTCCTCCCTCCTCACTACCATGATGGCGGGCAGGCCAGGGGGTATGAGGGTCTCCCGCCGGTGGAGCGGGCGTCAGGATGTAACTATGTCCGGCGACCGCTTCCAACTGGCACGGGGACCCGAAGCACCCGTCCAGGGCCTGTAGATTCTCTCCCGGTCTGACCGCGAAGGCCTACAGGTCCTGTGGCCAGGCCGCGTCCGCCCTGCATGCCATAGTGTTGGTTCAGGTGTACCAAGCACAGGCACTCATGGACATGCACGAGGGTAGTCCTGGCCCAGAGCTCCTCCGGGAGCTCCGGACGGCGACGGACCTCGCCCTACGGGCGACGAAAACTGCGGGAAGGATGTCCAGCCCGCCAAGCCAGGTGGCAAGCGTCGTCGAAAGAGACCCTGAGACGGGCCCCCCAGAGATGGAGGAGTCTGCTCTACAGGAAGTGGCAGCAGCACTACTTCCTCCCCCCGGAGGAGGGCCAGGGGGGTTCCCCTGTGACAATAACATCTGTCCCGCCACTGGCCCCAGGGAGCGCGCTTGGCGGTGTTCGACGCTCCCATGCCTTGTCACCCTCAGGCGCCTCCCCAATCGCCAGCAGCCTCTGCACTATACCGCGCCCTCTCAGTGGAAGCAGTCCCTGCATGCCGCTACGCTGCCCCGCTGCGGGTACGTCTATGGTGCCGTTGGTCCCACTGGTTCAGTCGCTGGGGGCCTGGCTAGTGCTCACCAGCCCGTCCCGCTGGTTCATCCGCACCATCAGACTCGGCTATGCGATTCAGTTCGCCCAGCGTCCCCCCAAGTTCAGAGGCATTCACTTCACCTCTATGTCGAAGGAGGGTGCCCCGGTGCTTCAGGCGGAGATCACAGTCCTAATGGCGAAGGACGCGATCGAGCCGGTCCCTCCAGCCAATATAAAGACCGGCTTTTACAGCCCGTACTTCATTGTACCCAAGAAAAGCGGCAGATTACGGCCGATCTTGGATCTGCGATTCTTGAACCGGTCCCTTCACAGGCTACCGTTCAGAATGCTAACGCAGAAATGCATCTTCAGGTGCATCCGTCCTCAAGATTGGTTTGCAGCGATCGTCCTGAAGGACACGTACTTTCATGTCTCGATTCTCCCTCGACACAGAACGTTTCTACGCTTTGCGTTCAACGGACGAGCATATCAGTACAAGGTCCTACCCTTCAGGCTCTGCCTTTCTTCACGAAAGTCTTGGAGGCAGCCATTGCTCCCATGAGAGAGCCTGGTGTTTGCATCCTCAACTACCTCGAAGACTGGCTGATTCTAGCGCAGTCGCGAGAGCAGTTATGCGAACATAGGGACATGGTGCTCAAGCACCTCAGCCAGTTGGGGCTTCATGTCAACTTGTAGAAGAGCAAACTGCATGAATTTTTTCAAACGCAGGACAGCGGTCCCACTGAAACAATTTCAGAGGCTCCTGGGGCATATGGCATTCGTAGCTGCGGTCACGCCGCTCGGATTACTCCATATGAGACCGTTTCAACAACTGGCTACACGACCGAGTCCCGAGGTGGGCGTGGCACAGCGGGTCCCTCCGTGTCTTAGTTACACCGAGGTGCCACCAGACCTTCAGCCCGTGGTCGGACCCTGTATTTCTACCGGCGGGGGTGCCCATAGAACAGGTATCCAGGCATGTGATTGTCTCCACGGATGGCTCATCCACCTGCTGGGGTGCCACGTACAACGGGCTTGCAATAGACCTGTTTCCCGCCCCAGACACGGTTTTATTCCCTGATTGAGGGTCCTGGGCGCTGGCTCGTGGTGCCTCGCTGACAGATATTTGTAGAGCTACGGGCTGGGCGACACCCAACACGTTTGCTAGATTCTATAGCCTATGTGTAGAGATTCCAGTGTACTCACTTCTCACTGGAGTGCCCGTTCTAGTGTCGGCTTGCTGCGCCACTCCCTTCCCCATGGAAGGAATACGTGCGCTTATATGCTCCAGATGAGTTCCCCAGTACGGCGAACCCTGCCGAGTCCTCTGCAACCCGCGGCAGTCAGACGTGGCGGAGCGTCTGACGCCAGGTCTAACACTCGTATGCATTGGTTGAACTTGTGTTAGGCTGGGTTCCATATGTTGTGACCCCCACGGCGGTCCCATATGTGTATTCTCCACGGTACGGCTCCCTACAGCGACCGGGCCACCCCTGGGACTTCCATATGTTTTACTGCCCACGGCCAGTCCATACGTGTAATTTCCACATAACATCCCCTTCAGGGTAGTGTGGCTTCCGCAGCGGCTCCCAGGGGCACACTTTCCCAGCATTATCCAATAGTCCACTAATTGGGTCTTGTGGGATGGCAGTGTGACTCTCCCTGCAGGAATTTCTCCGCCCATTTAGACGGGGTCCGAGGAACTCCGGCCGGGCGCTGGAAGTGGTAGTAACTGTGGCGTTTTCCATAGGGATCCCCATTCGTCCCGTACGTCGTGACCGACTGAAAGGGAACGTCTCGGTTACGTATGGTAACCCTCATTCCCTGAAGGAGGGAACGGAGACGTACGTCCCGTCGCCACAGTTGCTGTACCATCACTGCAGGCCAAGCCACTAGTTCGGCTCCTCTGTGAAAGACAACAGTGCGTGGCAATCACTTCCGCTTCATACCCGCGCAGCGAGGCGGGGTGCGATATGCAAATTACGCACGCCAATGTTCATTGGCCCGCTTTCTATATCTAGAAGCTGATAGAGGCTCCCAAAAGTATATATATATATATATATATATATATATCATAATTTATTATATTGTCATTTTTTTATTTCCTTTTTTTGATATAGGGTCCCCCTGGACCTCCTGGGCCAGTTGGACCAAAGGGAATTAAGGTAAACACATAATCTATTTACAATAGGTCAAGGCAAAGGTCACAATGTAGCTGCAGTTAGTTTCAGTCCTTACATAATGTAATGTTTTTGTTTTGTTTGTGTTCATGTCTTTGTATTTATGCTCCTTGTCCTATTCCTGTTTTTGTCATGTGTTCCTGTTTGTCATGTGATTCTGCCTTGTGCTCTATTGTCATGTGATTTCCTTGCCCTCATGGGTAGGTTTTAAAGACATTTTTAGATTTGGGTTAAATGAGCCTTTGTGCTCTGGACTACCAGGGAGAAAAATTCACTTTTACCTGATGCAATATATTGACTTTTCCCTGCTGTTGAGTGGTTCCTCATTTACTGTGGGTTTGGTGGACGAGGAGCCCCACAGTCCCAAAGTGCCTGTCCACATCCAGAGTCCAGCGATGTCTTCTGTCCACGTATATAGTCTAGCAACGTCTCCTGTCCTCATCCAGACAGAGTCCAGAGAGGTCTGCAGCCCGTAACCAGAGCCCCTGATCAGGATTCAAGATCTGCTTAGGGTCATGAACGCATAGCTCCGCCCAAGTAGGTACCTGGATAAGGACATGGAGGCTGCACATCCATGGTTCCTTGAACTTCCTGCACTGCCATGGTCCCCTGAACTTTCTGCACCACCATGGTCCCTTGATCTTCCTAGGGCGCCTTGGATTTCTGAATTACCAGGTCCACCCATGCTCCACGGCCTAGCTCCACCCATGCTCCCAAGCACGTCAATACCATTTCTGGGTCCATATCCTATCCCCCTACACAGCTCTGGCCCGCCATCCCTCCCCAAAGACCGCCCTCCTATACTTTTGTTTTCTAGTGTTTTGTTGGGTGTCAGGAGCTGCCCATGGGGGGATATGTAATGGTTTTAGGTTTTGTTTGTGTTCATGTCTTTGTATTTATGCTCCTTGTCCTGTTGCTGGATTTGTCATGTGTTCCTTTTTATCATGTGATCCTGCCATGTGCTCAATTGTCATGTGATTTCCTTGTCCTCATGTGTTATGTTCTCATTGGTTGTTTTAGTCATATGGTTTCTCAGTTCAGTCCTGGCATTGTTTCATTGTCTTGATTGTTCACAAGTGTGTTTTGTTAGCCAATATGCTGCCTTCACGTGCTATCGGAAGTTTCCCACTTCCCACTTCAGAAGTCGTGATTACGGGCTTGTTGTGTTCAGGTGCTTTGTTGTTGGAAAGAATGGAGGGCACCATGTTTATACTTTTGTGCGTCTTGGGAAAATGTTATTTAAACACTATTGTGAAATTTGCTGTGAATAAAAAGCAACAGCTTCTCACGTGGAGGACACAAGTGTCTCGTTTTAATCACCAAAAAACACAACAAAACAACAATCCCTCAAGTGGGTGTTAACCATTGTCAAAAACGTCAACGCGCATCAGACAAACTTATTGGGACCATGATACCTGAACAGTACTGTGTTAATTCTTAGCAGTAAATAGAACCATATTTTATAACAAGGGTGAATTATGTGCGTCTCATTCACTACACACATCCCCCCAGAATTCACCATAAGAAGAAAACAAACAGAAAGTCAACGGGGAGGTGGGCGTATCAAACGGCCGCAACGGCTGCGCTGTACAGGGGGTCGGGAGCGCTCTTCTGCATCCGGAGGTGGGGCATAGGGTGTGGGGAGCTTAGGAGGGGGGGAAACAAGGGGCTGGGGCAAAACAGGAGGCCGTCCACGTCGAGGGGGTTGAGCCAGGTCAATAGGCCTGTCCACATCCAAGTAAGCGGGTTTAAGGCGGTCAATAGAGAGTCTCTCTGGTTTACTGCCCCTGTCCACCACAAAATGTTTGTTCCCTGTCTCCAGAACCCGGAATGGGCCCTCTTATGGCGGGCGTAGCGGACCCCTGTGAGCATCATGGCGAATGAAAACATAGCCAGCTGCCTGAAGTCCAGCAGGAATGTGTGAGTAAGGGAGGCCATGCCGAGAAGTAGGGACGGGTGAGAAAAGCCTTGCCTTGTCCAGTAAAGTAGACCGCTGGAGGGTAGCAGACCAAGGAACTGTGGTGCTAGAAAACAAAATCCCCTGGCACCTGCAGCGGCTGTCGATAAACAAGCTCCGCAGATGAGGAATGAAGGTCCTCTTTAGGCGCAGTCCTGATGCCTAGCATCACCCACGGAAGCTTGTTGACCCAGTTACTGTCTTTGAGGCTGGCACGCAGAGCAGCCTTCATCGACCTATGAAAGCATTCACACAGTCCGTTAGCCTGCGGGTGATACGGGGTAGTGCGGTGGAGTTAAACTCCCAGGCTCTGACCGACAGCATGCCAAAGCTCAGACGTGAACTGCACTCCTCGGTCATAGGAAATGTCTGAAGATGTGCCAAAACGGGCAACCCAGATGCCAATGAATGCACGTGTCATGTCGATTGACGCCACCGTCAGTGTCAGTGGCACAGCCTTAGGCCAGCGGGTGGTCCTATCCACCATAGTTAACAGGTGTGTGAAACCATGAGATGAGGGCAAAGGACCAACCAGGTCTACATTTACGTGGTCAAAACGTCTTTCTGGAACTGGGAACGACTCTAGCGGGGCTTTAGTGTGGTGGTGTGCTTTGGCCCATTGGCACTCAACATAAGTGTTAGCCCAGTTTCTAACATCCTTCTTAAGGCCGTGCCAAATAAACTTTGCTGCAGCGATTTGACTGTGAGCGGGCGTGAGAACTGTGTCGCTGCTTCCACCTTTGATGGAAGAGGGACTGCCCCTTCCTTAGTGACTCTGTGTCCAAGGAAATCAATGGTGGAGAGACCGAACTGGCACTTGGCTGGGTTGACAATGAGGCCATGTTGGCTAAGTCATTCAAAAAGGGTTCGGAGGTGAGCCAGGTGCTGAGACTTGGACGTGCTAGCTACTAGGATGTCGTCCAAGTACACAAAAAGGAAAGGCAGGTCCCGCAAAACAGAGTCCATAAGGCGTTGAAATGATTGGGTAGCGTTTTTAAGGCCGAAAGGCATGCGCAGGAACTCAAAAAGACCAAACGACGTGATCACTGCCGTTTTGGGAACGTCCCGTGGATGAACCGGCACCTGATGATATCCCTGTACGAGGTCCACCTTGGAAAATATCCCCATACCAGCCAGGTGTGCTGAAAAATCCTGTATGTTGGGGACTGGGTATCGGTCAGGTGCTGTTGCCTCATTAAGCCGCCTATAGTCACCACATGGGCCCCAACCACTGCCAGGTTTAGGGACAATGTGAAGGGGTGAGGCCCACGGGCTGTCGGATCAGCGGACTATTCCCAGGCGCTCCATGTTTGTAAACTCTGCCTTTGCAACAGCAAGCTTGGTCTGGTCGAGGCGTCGAGCACGGGCATAGACGGGTGGGCCAGTGGTGGTTAGATGGTGCTCCACACTGTGTTTCACTGCTGATGCAGAGAAAATGGGCTGAGTGAGGGCTGGGAAACTGGCTAGTAGACTGTGGAAATCATCAGAAACTGAAAGCGTGCTAGACAGTCGCATAGAGTCAGCCCTGCTGAGCATGCACGTATATGAGCAAAATGTGACCGCGTCAATCAAACGGCTGTTCTTAACATCCACCAACAGTCCATGCGCACACAAAAAAATCAGACCCAAGGAGGGAAAAAGCGACCTTAGCTGTGACAAAGTCCCAGCCGAAATGCTGTCCTCCAAAACACAATTCAACGTACCTTGTGCCATACAGCTTCCAAAGTTGGGCCATGGCTGTCAGTCACCATGTCTAAATGAGATGCAGGCAGGACGCTCCTCTGTGCTCCCGTGTCACACAGAAAACGTTTTCCAGAGACGCTGTCGCGGATAAAAAGCAGCCTGTCTACGCGGCCGACGCTCATGGCCACTACTGAGCGCCGGCCCTGGCGTTTCCCGACCCGCCGAAACTGCATGGTTGCGACATTTGTTGGCCTTGGTTCCGAACTTCGCATGGTAGAAACATAAGCCTGACGGTTGTTGAGAGCCAGAAAACTGTTGTCGACAAGGAATTGTGGCAGCAATAAGTGTGGACTCATCTTGTGTCGCAGAAGCGATGTGCGCAGGAAAAAATCTGGACTCACTTTTTCCTGGCGAGTCAGGGACATTCTTATCAACCTCCTCAGCTAATTTCCTACACTCAGTAATTGTGGTGTTAGCTAGAGCAGCTCTCACTTGGGAAGGCAGCTGCCGCTGAAAAAGATGGGTGAAAAGAAAATCGGGTCTGTGCTCACCTAAAATATCCAGCATACGATCCATGAGCTCGGACGGTTTGCTGTCACCCAGTCCTTGAAGGGAGAAAAGCCTGTTGGCTCTCTCAGCGTCTGACAATTCAAATGTTTTCAATAAGTGGGCTTTGAGTGCTGCATACTTGTCAGTTACTGGAGGATTTGTAAGAAGGCTCACCACTCTGGATGCTGTTGTATTTCCGAGAGCAGACACAACATGGTAGTATTTAGTTGTATCCGCGGTGATCTCAGGCAACGTGAATTGCGCTTCGGTCTGAGCGAACCATGCCGAAGCTGACGTTTCCCAGAATTCGGGGAGTTTAAGAGTGACAGCCTTCACGGTCATAGTAGTGCCGTTTCTCTGGATACGTCCAGCAGACAAAAATCGGGGTCACCAGTGTGGAAATTGCAGTGAATAACAAGCAAGAACTTCTCACATTGAGCACACGAGTGTCTCGTTTTAATCACCAAAAAAACACAACAAAACAACAATCCCTCAAGTGGGTGTTAACAAACATCAAAAACGTCAACGCACATCAGACAACTTAAAGGGACCACAATCCCTTAACAGTACTGTGTTAATTCTCAGCAGTAAAAAGAACCATATTTAATAACAAGGGTGAATTATGTGCGTCTCATTATCCAACTGTTCATTATATCCCACATAACTGTTCAGTCATTTCCCGGTCCATGAAAATCATAGAATCACTGGCAAACACAACACAAAACACAAAAGCATACTGTTTATAATCACATTCACAATAAAGGCATAATGTAGATCAGATAAGGCTGCTTAAAAACTAAATAGGTAATAGTTTTCAGCCATAAATGATCCTATTGTATAGCTACTTTTACCACACTATCTAGATAGTCAGCTCACTATTCTGGAATGACAATGAAATTGTTGCAGAAAAAAAACAAATAAAATGTCCTGCCACAGCAGAAATTCGCCTCCCATCCACCATTTTTAACGGTTATGCCACACCCATCTCAGGAAATTGGGTATCAAAATTATTTCCGAACTTCCCAGTGGTAAACACGACATCAGAGGGCATTCATGTGCAATTTTTACCTCAGAAACTCGTATTTACGATTATTCCTAAAGCACGTGAAGGCAGCATTAGTCCTTGTGTAATTAAGCCCTCATATTTGACATGCGTCTTTGTCTAATATGTGACCCGGTGTTGGTGAGTGTCTGTTCATGTTTCTAGCCAAGTTTGTTCAAGTCAAGTCAAGTCTAGTCCATGTTTATTTTGTATCTGTTCATATTTGTAAATAAAGTTCACTTGGGTTCTCATCAAGCTTGGCTCCAGTGGATCACTTTTTTACAGATAAATATTACTGCTTTTCACAGGGTGATCAGGGTGTTCATGGACTTCCTGGACTGGATGGAGAAAGGGTAAGAGGAATGTTCTTATTTTTATAGCTTTTTTGTCTGTGAACTGACCCACATCTAAGCACAATTTTACTATATTGTATATAATAATTTATCACAATTAATGTAATCCACACATGTTAATAGGGTCACAAAGGTTCTAAAGGTGATATGGGTATCCCTGGAATATCAGGAGAAAAGGGATCAATGGGTCTTCCTGGCTTACAGGTAAAATGATCAGAGCGTGAGATTTGTTGAAACTTGTGATATTAAATGTAAAATGTTTTAACATGAAGTGGCCTAATGACTTGTCACATTCTTTAAGTAAGCTAACTCATGTCTCGGGTAATGTGCCCGCAGGGTGTGAATGGTCTGAAAGGAGACAAAGGAGACACTGGCCTGGCTGGCCCTCAAGGACCCTCTGTAAGAGCAGCCAAAAATAGTGTCCAACCAAAATGTGAATTCATGCACAACCTCAGTAACAGCTGTAGACAACGGGAACTAGTCTTGACAGTTTTGATGATGTCAGGTCATAGACTGGGAGTAAAAAATTGTTTTTTTCATCAATTACATGTATGATTCCAAACCATTTTATATTGGAACCTACTGTTGTAGTGTACAGCAAATGATGGGCACACTGTAAACAAATCCCCGTAAAATTTACGGTAAAAAAACGGCAGCTGTGGTTCCCAGAATTTTACCGTAAAAAATATGGCAGTAACGTTTTAGTTTTTAAGGGGAAACAACATATAATTGTTGTATAATTGGAAACAACAAATAATTTAAAGGTTTATAATGTAATAATCACGGTTGAAAACCGTTTATTTTACAATTCAAAACTGTACACTGTAAAAAAAATACCCATCAAATTTATGGTAAAAAATGGCAACTGTGGTTGCCAGAACTTTACCATAAAAAATACAGCAGTAACGTTTTAGATTTTATGGGACAGCAGCATATAATTTAAAGGTTTATAATGTGGTAATTATGGGTAAAAACGTTGCAACTTTTACAGTTCAAAACCATATAATTTGAAAGTTTATATTGAAAATAATGTGCTGCATACTTGTCAGTTTCTGGAGGATTTGTAAGAAGACTCACCACTCTGGATGCTGTTGTATTTCCGAGAGCAGACACAACATGGTAGTATTTAGTTGTATCCGCGGTGATCTCAGGCAACGTGAATTGCGCTTCGGTCTGAGCGAACCATGCCGAAGCTGACGTTTCCCAGAATTCGTGGAGTTTAAGAGTGACAGCCTTCGCGGTCATGGTAGTGCCGTTTCTCTGGATACGTCCAGCAGACAAAAATCGGGGTCACCAGTGTGGAAATTGCAGTGAATAACAAGCAAGAACTTCTCACATTGAGCACACGAGTGTCTCGTTTTAATCACCAAAAAAAACAACAAAACAACAATCCCTCAAGTGGGTGTTAACAAACATCAAAATCGTCAACGCACATCAGACAACTTAAAGGGACCACAATCCCTGAACAGTACTGTGTTAATTCTCAGCAGTAAATAGAACCATATTTAATAACAAGGGTGAATTATGTGCGTCTCATTATACAACTGTTCATTATATCCCACATAACTGTTCAGTCATTTCCCGGTCCATGAAAATCATAGAATCACTGGCAAACACAACACAAAACACAAAGCATACTGTTTATAATCACATTCACAATAAAGGCATAATGTAGATAAGATAAGGCTGCTTAAATACTGTGGTTGCCAGAACTTTACCATAAAAAATACAGCAGTAACGTTTTAGATTTTATGGGACTGCAGCATATAATTTAAAGGTTTATAATGTGGTAATTATGGGTAAAAACTTTGCAACTTTTACAGTTCAAAACCATATAATTTGAAAGTTTATGTTGTAATAATAATGTGTACACTATAAAACAATTAAGGTAAAAAAATATTTAACTGAAATAATATTAAATTACCAACTTATTGAAATGCTAATATCTATTATGTACCTTTGATATAGATTGACAGCCACCAATTACAGTGGTGATGAGAATCACATGATGAAACAAAGCTCATCACAAGCTGCTTTTGGAGGGACAATATTAATATATAGAAGGTGCACACACAAACACCAAACACCAAACACCATCATGGTAACAGACATGGCTTTTTAAAAATGCAATAAACATTAATTTAACAACATTAGATGTAAAATAAAACCTTAATGTACATAAGTGATTAGCAAAAACTAAGAAGAAACAGTTAATTCAATGAAAATGCATCTAAAGTGTCACATGGGGATTTTTTCACTGTTAATTACACAATGACCTGTTCTTTTTCACTTCGAAAAACTCTAAGTTTAAGGTTTTACTGTGAAATAAAATGTATAAACCTTTAAATTATACAGTTTTGACCTGTAAAATAAATTGTTTTTAACTGTAATTATTACATTATAAACCTTTAAATTATATGGTGCTGTCCCGTAAAACCTAAAACGTTACTGCCGTATTTTTTACGGTAAAGTTCTGGAAACCACAGCTGCCGTTTTTTTACCGTAAATTTTATGGGGAAAAACTGTTATTTTTACAGGTAAAACCTAAAACATCACTGCCGTATTTTTTACGGTAAAGTTCTGGCAACCACAGCTGCCGTTTTTTACCATAAATATTATGGGGAAAAACTGTTATTTTTACAGGAAAACGCTGGCAGCTTCCATTACCAGAGAATTATGAAACTATGCACACTATGAAATTCAAAATTTGGCGTGGTTAGAGGAGGCACTGTTTTTATTTTATTTTATATAAATATAAAACCTGTAAGTATTACATAAAAATGTGAAGACTAAAAGAAAAAAAAGAAACAAAAAGCATTTAGATTTATGTATTTAAATTTCATATAAATTTTCAATGCATTTGGATTATTTTTACATAAACAAATTAATAAACTTAATGTGATTCATATTTGTAAGTATACATAAATTAAACAGGTAAGATTTATGTAATTGTATTAATAAACTGAGGATTGAAGGATGAAGATTCAGCTGCGTTGCCCCCCTCTAGAGGTTCTAGATGGACTACCACAAGCTGTCGTAGATACCATCGCTTCGGCTAGAGCCCCCTCTACGAGGCGCCTATGCTCTGAAGTGAAACCTGTTAGTTGAGTGGTGCGGTTCCCGCCGGGAAGACCCCCGAAGGTGTTCAATTAGTGTCGTTCTTTGCTTCCTGCAAGATGGGTTGGAGCGAAGGCTGTTTCCCTACACTCTCAAAGTGTATGTCGCCGCAATAGCGGCATACCACGATGCAGTAGAAGGTAAGTCCGTGGGAAGGCACGACCTAATCGTCAGGTTCCTCAGATTAAATCCTCCTCGCCCTACCTCGGTACCCTCTTGGGATTTAGCTCTAGTGCTGAGAGCATTTCAGAGCCCTCCCTTCGAGCCTTTGGCGTCTTGTGAGCTTAAGATATTGTCAATGAAGACAGTGCTCCTGACCGCATTGGCCTCTATCAAGAGGGTAGGGGACCTGCATGCACTTTCGGTCAACGAATCGTGCCTAGAGTTCGGGCCCGGTGACTCTCACGTTGTCCTGAGACCCCGGCCTGGATATGTGCCCAAGGTTCCTACCACTCCCTTTCGAGATCAGGTAGTGAACCTGCAAGCGCTGCCTTCGGAGGAGGCAGACCCAGTCCTGGCTTTGCTGTGTCTGGTCCGCGCTCTTCGCACTTACATCGACCGGACCCAAAGCTTTCGGACTTCAGAGCAACTCTTCGTCTGTTACGGAGGCCAGCAGAAGGGAAAGGCTGTCTCCAAGCAGAGGTTAGCCCACTGGATAGTGGATGCTATAGTCTTGGCTTATCAGTCCCAAGACGTGCCTTGCCCGTTCGGTGTAAGGGCACACTCCACTAGGAGTGTTGCTTCTTCCTGGGCGCTGGCTCAAGGCGCCTCGCTGACAGACATATGTAGAGCTGCGGGCTGGGCGACACGTTCGCTAGATTCTATAGCCTCCGTATGGAGCTGGTATCTTCCCGCATCCTCACCCCCATTAAGAAGGTCAGGAGTGTTAAGTGCCCGTTCTAAGTGTCGGCTTGCAAACGCCACTCCCGCCCTCTGGGCCGGATACGTGCGTCTATTGTCTCCAGTTGTGTTCCCCGGGAAACCGGCTAACCCTGTCGAGCTCCTCCGTCGCCCCTTCGGTGTCAGACGTTGCGGACCGTCTGACGCCAGGCCTGCACCCGTATGCTTGTGAAACGTGGTTGTAGGCTGGGTTCCATATGTAGCGGCTCCCTCACGGCAACCCCATATGTGTATTCTTCCACGGTACCAGCTACCCTTCGGGCTAGCCCCGTGTCTTTCCCTGGACAGAGCCCGCTCTGTCGTCTCTAGGCGTGTTCTTTCCCCCCTACAATTAGGTTGGAACCACCCCAGAGACTGCCATATGTTGCACTACCCAGTAGGCTAGTCCTTATGTGTACTCTACCACCATGCCCTCTGGGGCCGTGGTCTGCAGCGTTCCATCTCCCTAGACGGGCACGCTTTCTCAGCGGTATCCAATAGTCATTCTGAGTGGGTCTTGCAGAAACAGCAGTGACCTCCCTGCTTGGAGCCCAGACTTCCGTACCAAACTAGATGGTACAGTGTGCTCAAGCAGGACACTGGAAGGGCCAGCATCCTGGTGTTTTCAATAGGGATCCCATTCGTCGGTTTAGTTCTGATGTACGTCGAACGTGACCGACTGAAAGGGAACGTCTCGGTTACGTATGTAACCCTCGTTCCCTGAAGGAGGGAACGGAGACGTATGTCCCGTCGCCAGGTGCTGTGCTTCCGCTGGGAGTCCAGTCACTAGTCGGCTCTTCAGCAGGAAAAGCGCTGATCTACCATTCCACTTCCTGTTTTATACCCGTGCTGTGGGGCGGAGCGTGGAATGTGTGGATTGCATGCCAAATTTAATTGGCTCGTTTTTAAACACTCGAAGTAGGATTGGTCTCTTAAGTAAGATCCCATTCGTCGGTTCAGTTCTCATACGTCTCCGTTCCCTCCTTCAGGGAACGAGGTTTAAATACGTAACCGAGATGTTATACGTAAATTAAACAGTTAAAAATTATGGAAAAGCACACAGAAAAATGCTCATGTTAAATTAACACTTCCAGGTGTTCATGTGTGTGCTCACTACTAAGTTAAAGTACCATTAAGGCAGAGTGGATGTTAATTAGATAATTCAGTGATGATTGAGCATTATTGGTGAACAACTGATGATAATGAGCAGAATCACTGAAGGAAAGAGAAACACAAGAACTACAACTGACTTCAGCCACAGCTTTAGATGAAATCAACTGAAGATAAAAGAAGACATTAAATCTCTGGAGATCTCAGCAGAGGATTAAACAACTCCACAAACAGCATTACCAGCGTCACACATTACTAACCAGACTGACTTTATTTGTGTAATTTCTGTTTTAATTAAAATAATAGTTTTGTATGAAGTCACCATGATGGTGAACAGTATTTTCTTTAGTTGGGCTCTTGACCCTTGTCTCTTTCACATTACTTTTCTGGCTTTCTGAGTTTATAAAGCACTTTTGTTACAGCATGGAAAGCCAAGAAAGAAACATGGCCAGGTGATTTGGCTCTTTAATGATGATTATATAATCATCATGTAGTGGTTGAATCACTGAGCTCATTCAGATTCTCATGCTCTGGTTATGACCCATGTGGTTGACAGTACGATAACCAGTATGGTTGTCATAATCTAACAAAATGAAGATTTATAAAAAAGTTTTAAATTACAGCATTATTTAGACACACACAGACATCAAGAATCAGTGTATGTATCTCTACAATGGTGACAAACAAATCACAAAAAATTCAGATAAACATCTACTCTTAACATGAAACAAGCTACTATAAAACGTCACAAGAAAAACAGCAAAAGTTTAAAAAAAATAGTAAGAATCAAAGAAAAATTATCAATTCAGATGCATAATTTATTTATGCCGCAATGCATGCTGGGACTCATGGGAGAGTTTTGATTGGTGGTACCCAGCATGCACTGCAGCATGAAGCTTTTCCTTGATTGTCACCATTGTTGAGATTCATACACTAATCCTCGATATCTGTTTGTGTCTAACAACTGCCATAGATTAAAACCTTATGCGCACTTTTTTTTCACTCTGCATAGTATTAGATTGTCACAATGTTGCTGAAACTCATGCTGTAGAATGCAATAGCCAGTTGGCCACTATTATGAATAAAACAAAATTAACACACACATAAACAAGGACCTTAGACTCTGAACAAGACCAGTGATCACTAGATGATGATTATAGCATCGTGAACAAAAAGCCGAAACACCTTACTATGTTTTTGCTTTGCTTTCCATGCCATAACAATAGTGCAATAAACACAATTAAAGCAGTCAGAAAACTAATGTTAGAGTCAAGGGTCAAGAGCCCAACTAAAGAAAATACTGTTCACCATCATGGTGACTTCAAATAAAACTATTATTTTCATTAAAACATAAATTACACAAATAAAGTGAGTCTGGTTAGTAATGCATGACGCTGGTAATGCTGTTTGTGGAGTTGTTTAATCCTCTGCTGAGATCTTCAGAGATTTAATGTCTTCTTTCATCTTCTGTTGATTTCATCTTAAGCTGTGGCTGAAGTCAGTTGTTTGTGTTTCTCTTTCCTTTAGTGATTCTGATTGTTATCATCAGGTGTTCATCATTAATGTTCAATCATCTCTTAATTATCTCATTAACTTCAAAACTGGTTCAATTAACAACTGGTACTTTAACTAAGTAGTGAGCTTCTCATCTGAGAATCTTACCTGTTTCATTTATGTATGATTTACAAATAAGATTTTCATTAAGTTTATTAATTTGTTTGTCAAAATTACATAATCAAAATGCATGGAACATTTATATGCAATTCAAATAGATGTTTAGACATTTTTTAAAGTGCATAAACTTTAAAATGACTTACGTTTCTAAGAACAACTGACTAAAACTTAAATTTTTACAATATTTGCATATCAAATTAAAAAAATGTTTTTACAGTATCACAGTATTTCTCTGTTTTTGATACCAATATTTGTAGGTTTAACAAAAAATTTTTATTATAATCACATATTGTTGCAAATATAACACAATATTCTGTTTAACAGTTTACAAAAGTTGTGAATTAAACAAAAAAATATATGTTTTGGGTTTCTAATAATATTCTGTTGGGATTTTACATTGAACCTGTACTGTTTCCTATGGAAACTTTCTGTTTACCAAATAACAGTTTTTAACCGTAGAATATTACAACCTTACACCGTTAAAATCACGATCATTTTTTAGATGGCAGATTTCTTAAACAGCTTCTCCATCTTTATGCCCTGCTGTCCCTCATATCTTCCGTGCATATTTCAGTTATGCCATTTTTATCTGACATTTTATCTCACATTGATAGATTATTGGGCCCCCTGGAGTACCTGGTCCTCATGGACCACCTGGACCCATGGTAAGTAAAAGATGCTTTCCACAACAGAAATTTTATATAAGATAATCTATTTTTACCCCACTGGCATATTGTGTGTGTGTGTGTGTGTGTGTGTGTGTGTGTGTGTGTGTGTGTGTGTGTGTGTGTGTGTGTGTGTGTGTGTGTGTGTGTGTGTGTGTGTGTGTGACCTGGTAATCCCTACGTTATGGAGACAAAATGTCCCCACAAAGATGGCAATATCCGAAATCCTTGTCCTTGTGGGGACATTTTTAGGTCCCCATGAGGAAAACATCTTATAAATAACACAGAAGGAGTTTTTTTGAGAAAGTAAAAATGCAGAATGTTTCCTGTGATGGGTAGGTTTAGGGGCAGGGGCAGTGTAGGGGGATAGGATGTCCAGTTTGTACAGTATGAAATCCATTACGCCTATGGAAAGTCCCCATAAAACATGGAAACAAGACGTGTGTATGTGTGTGTGTGTGTGTGTGTGTGTGTGTGTGTGTGTGTGTGTGTGTGTGTGTGTGTGTGTGTGTGTGTGTGTGTGTTAATGCTGTGTTTTGTTGTGCAGGGTCCTCATGGATTCCCTGGCCCAAAGGTACGTCATTAGCATATATGTGCTATAGCTGATATCTGTGTCACAGCCATGCCTTGGCCTACACTTTATTGCTAATGAATTAATTGGTAACACTTTAATTTAGGGTTCAATTCTTGTTGTTAACTAGTTGATTATTAACACACATATTAAAAGGATATTGGCTGTTTATTACTTAAAAAGCACACAATAATGCCTTATTCTGCATGATCTTAATCTACATTGCTTATTCCTACCCAATATCTCAATTTAAACGCAACAAAAACTACCTTATTAACTGTTAGTAAACAGTAAATTAGAAGTTTATTGAGACAATAGTCAAAGTCAATTGTTAATATGTGTTCCCCATTTAAAGTGACCAATTAATTTCAAGTTATTGCCTTTCTGAATTACCACCCTTCCTTGTGGAATACTGACATATTGAATATTTTGAGAATTGCAGCAGGTCTTCCTTGTCACTTTGACTTTGTTTCAAAATGTTTTAGTCCCTGTAGTCATCCAAGTTTTTGTAGACTATCAGGTACAATTTATTTAGGAGGATTTCAATCTGTGCTATTTTTCCAGAAATCAAAAGACAAGATGCTTCTGTGTAAATATTACAGAGCATTCCCTAAACTGTTGTCTGTACTCGTCTATTTAGGGGGAACCAGGGTTGCACGGCCTCAAGGGACTGCGAGGGGAGACTGGGTATAAGGGTGACAGAGGACCCCTGGGTCTCCCTGTAAGTACACAACAGCCATGCATGGATCTTAGTACTTAATCACCAATTATTTTGACATCATCTAACCTTTACCACATTCCCCACCGTGCATTTGTTTGCTGTTTTCATTTACGTGACATGGGGAGATAACCAAGCCGGATTTGCTGCCCCTTAAACTTTGTGTGTTAGTTAAACGTCTATTTATCTTTAACAGCTGTTAAGTTTTGTCCTGTTCACTCATCATTTACTAATTGCACTTTTCAAACCTCCATTCATACTTCCATAAATGCACAGGGAGCATCTGGCTTGGATGGCAGGTTGTTGGAGGTTTTTTTTCGAAAATGGCTCGGGTTGACGTTAGTAAGAGCGGAAGGTCCTTGTATGGGCCATACGGGCTCTTCTCCCGGTAGGGTGCGTGCGCACGTGACTAGAGCGAGAGAGGAAATGCACGCTCATAAACACTCTTTCAAGGTGCAGATCCAGTCATCCGTAAACACTTCTGATGTGCCCTATGGTCGCGCCGCGCTCCAGTTTATTCCTATGAGTGACGTTGAGCAACTTCAACGCTTCAGCACAGCATTTAAGGAAGGCGGTGCAGCATTTGAACCGATTTGAACGCAGAAATGACGGGAAGCTTCACAACATCGCTTCAGTCGCGTCTAAAAGTGGATCTCCACCGTTCACTGCTGTCAGGACTTTACCAAATCATACCAAAGAAGTGTGTTTTTGACGGAGCAGTCCCAGCGATAAAGGTTCGGTCCTGCTTTGGAAGCAGCCGGTGAGTAAAAAACTGCTTCAAATGTCTGTGCTCTTGGCTATCGTGAGTAAACATCAGTAAACGACATGATCGCGTGCTTCGTCATTCAAATGCGCTAACGGACTTCATTGTTGTTCTATGTATAAAGTTACACTAGTCTGACGTGCAAAACCATTTTGCTTGCTACTGCTAAGTCGCATACAATAGTCCATAAACCGAATCATGTCCTCATAAACTGCGAGTAAACACACACAAATGTTGACAGGCCACTAAATACAGTACATACCACAGAGACTGACGTCCTGTGTTGCTGTTTCACCTGTTCAATTTATTTCAGCCTCCGAATTTGATTCTGTATTAGCTGAGATCGATAGCGATGGGCTTCTCCACGCTTGAGGACGTCACCGCTTTGCGCTCGTCATTCTTTAGCTCCGCCCACACGATACGTCTCCAGGCGCTCGTTTTTTTCCGGAAAGATTCGGTACAGCGCATATTTCTTTTATAAATATAATAAAACTAAAGACTTTTCGGAGATAAGAAGGATGCAATACTACTCTATAGGTACTCAAGATTGACATGAGAGTCACTGAAACTGAGTGTTTCACCCCCCCCCCCCCCTTAACTCAGATTTAACACTCACTCATCCATTAACATTCCATTTATTATTTATGCTCATTCATGTATTTATTTTGAAATTTGCATGATTATTTGCTTAAGATAATGTCTGAGTAAAATATAAACATGAGGAGCTCACTTGTCAAACTTGTGGCAGTGAACTGTGTTGACATGCAAGTTTTTTTTTTTTTTTTTATAAAAGCATATGCCAAACTTTATACACTCTCTTATTTATAGGGTATGGATGGACCAGTCGGGGCTCCTGGTCCAGCAGGTCCAAAGGGAGATAGAGTATGTTTTTATTTTATTTATTTTATTTTATTTTTAAAAAAATATATCTAGTTTTATTTTATTTAGGTTTTTAATGTTTGTTGTCTTAACTGGATAATTGTGTGTAATTAAACAAATCAGGAAACTATTATACACCTAGATTATATAAAAGGTGCTGTTCAATATTAGGCAGCTGCATATATGGGGGAAAAAAAACCTAACCCTAAAATAATTCTAATAAAAAGGTTTCTCAGCTTTTTTTAGTATTGAGTATCCTTAAATCTGCAGTAGGTAAGTTTTGTAAAAAAAAGTTTGTTAATCGGACATTACACTAATAATATGCATGAATAGGAGAAGTGGGCAGGACACCCGCCCACGACAGTATCTCATTGGCCGGAGACACCCCAAGGAGGGACCTTGGGGCCTGTTTAAAACTCCTGGGCAAACAAGATATCTTTGCCTTTTTGTTTTGCTTCATGCTTTACTGACTGCCATGGTTTTGCGGTGACTTCTACTTTGATCATGCAGGCCTTTCCTGCCTGCACGCAGTGTCCTCCGAGCTACCCCCACATAGCAACATTGTTATAGCATATCATCGTTATCTGTCTTTTTTCTGTTTACCCATCTTTATTTTATGACCATGTGCCACTCAAGGAATTGGCTGTTTAGATTGTTTGTTCACCATAAGCAACCGGTAATCTAGAATTTAAACGCCTGTACGTGCTGTGCAGAGAAGGGTCTGACTAGCCGCAGAGCCACAGTTTTACCCCAACCACAGTTTTACCTCAGCAGTTCTGACCCCGCATGCACACTGCATCGTGAGGGTCTTATGACTTTGAGATGCATGTTACGGCACTGGGTGGGAATAAAACTACAATTTTATTTATTTATTGCACTTGTTTGATTTTATAGTTATAAGTTAGTGATCAACTTTAATGGTAAAATAGGCCTAATGTAAATTGTAAATGTAATAAATTAATATAAATTTAATTTGTATATTGTATAAAATAATATGCTCACTCTTTCAGCCTTTTTAAAAGTATGTTTTTTGTGTGTGTGTGTGTGTTCTGGTTTATGCATTTACCCCAGGCAGAATTAATCAACTTGAGGAATTATTTATCTTGACTTTAGACTAATAATTTAATAATTATAAAAACTTTGAAATGTCTATTCGAAAGTTTTTTTTTTTTTTTAAATACATTGTGTGTTTATTATACCAGGCTAATCGTTTTAGGAGAAAAAAACGTAAAAGAAACATTTAAGGGTTCATGACAGGATTGTTTTATATCAGTAAAGGAGCCTGAAGGCCTCTGGGTAACAGCAGATGCAAAAAAATAGTAGGAGCAACAATAATCAATAGATAGCTTTAGGACAGAATTAAGATTTAAAAATCAAATGTATCAGCTGTTGTGAAACTGCGCATGCGCGGGCAAAACTGCGGCTGGGGCAAAACTGCGGCTCTGCGGCTCTGCAGACAGATATTATTGGTTTTACATGAGAGGGGGTTGTGATCAGCGGGCACAAGCTTCATTGACACTGCTAAGACACTCCTCCTGGCTCTGATTGGTTGATTCTTACCAGGAGTGGTGTATTTCTGCAAATGAAAATAGGACCACTGGGAGGAGCCAGAGGAGCTTGATTTTTTCACAGACTATCTGTCTCATATTGTACTGTCAGGACATGATGACAGGTTTAAACACTTCTAAGAAACCAACTTTCCTATTGTGATCACAGTACATTTTACACAAATTTACCTTGCATCAAAATTATGAGAATCATTTATCCGTCACATAGACATCAAACAGCTTGCTATTCCCATGATGGCAGTGGAAGATAGTAAAGATTCATATATGATACATGTCTCGCGTACAGAGAAACTTTACAAGTTACATGAAAATATACATAATACCTGAGTATATGTTTAAGGCGCCGTTGGTTGGATTAATTCATGTTATTGAATCTATGGTTTATGTTTACTCATGTCTGCATTGGTGTGAGGTCTTTGTGTGATGTTCAAAGAGCCTTTGGAATGTGCTGGTCGCGAAGGTAGGGGTGCGACGAGGTGTCTGTCTTAAGTTTGTGTAGATTTTGAACCTTCGAAAAGCTTTTAGTGACTCTGTCTGTCGGTAATAAATAAGTCCCATCTTCATGAGGTTGTAACAACTGTTACGCTTGTAGAACAAAGAGGAAACACTTCATGTGACTCATCTTGTCCTTGTGCTGGTTTTGAGATAACGCAGGTAAAGGGGGAGATGTTGGGCATCCTTGGCTGGGCTGTTTGGGCATCCTTGATCAGTTTTACGATTGGGTTTGGAGAGGGGGGTCTCTGGAATGCTTTGTTGTGTCGACTCACTGCTGGGATATACATATTCCTACAGGAGCTTTGTGCCCCCGATGTGCATCCCACAAATCTCCATTAACTGCAAGATGCTATCCTATCAAAATGAGCCAACATTTCTAAAGAATGCTTTCAGCACCTTGTTGAATCAATGCCACGTAGAATTAAGGAAGTTCTGAAGGCAAAAGGGGGTCAAACACATTCAATTTAGATCCTTTAGGGGAGTGTATATAATGCATCATCTAGATGTTTTTGAGTATAAATGTGGCATTACACTAAACCCAGCAAAACTAAATTCTCAATTTTCAGCGTTTCAGAAGATGGTGGAAGAGAATACTGACATTTGAAATTACATGCCTTATTGTAATGTTGTTGGCAGCATAGTGCATACCATTTTGTGCAAAGACAATTCATCCTTGACTACTTTAAAGGGGTCATTAACTGAGAAATCAAATTTTCTGATTTGCGCATAACATGATATAATAATTGAGAAAACAGTACCAGGAAAAAGTACATTTCAATGAAGGGGAAGGCCTCCATGACATAGTGACAATGTCATGAAGGAAGACATGACAAATTATACATATATTATATCTTATTTCAGTGAACAAGAAAATGATGAGGAATCCCAGAAACAAGCAATCATTCGAACAACTGCGCGGTTGATCCAAAGTGATATCAAGTCCAATGTTTCATCCGTTAAAGGGTTACTTCAGTGATTAGCATATGGCTTTCTATCAGTAGAAACCCTGGAGTATATTCGAATGATCGTGCTCCCCCCTCTCATATCCCACTGAGACGAGTTATTTATGAATTTTATTTCTGGAAAAATTACTCCGGTGACGCAAATATCATTGATTTGCGTCATCTGTAAAATGTTTGGCCAGACGCTAAAGACTACAGCCAGCAGAGGGAGCCATTTCCGAATGTTTTTAACTCGCACATGGTGGATGGGGTCGCAATCACAGCTCAGCTCGCAGCTGAAGCCTCAGGCATTCATGGAAACGGTGTGGCCGGCGGAGCAAAGTGATTATTTTATCTACTTATTTAATTGGTAACACTTGGGTACTGTAGGCTTAATATAGCTTATCTATGCAATAGTTTGTTAAGCCTTTTCTGTAAACTATTTTAAGTATAATATCAGGAATATTGAATCATCATCGTGTTGACTGTCATAACGTGACGCCGCAGAAGAGGGAGGGAAGAGTTTACGTGAACTTGAATTTATCGACTTTAATACTTATCCGTAAGCTTTTTCATAGTTTAATGTGAGGTACAGAACCTCACATTAAACTATGAAAAAGCTTACGGATAACTGTGTGTAAAGGCTTGAACTTTCATGTACATATCCATGTCATTTCACAATGCCATCATTAATAACACATTCATCGTTGTTTCAAAGGACCATGTCACCACTTTAGTTGAGGGGCCACAAACATGATGAAGGCATGAGAAGCTAATGCTTAGTTAATGATGACTACTGTATTATAATGTCAACAGAATTCATGTGCTATGTGCTGAGCCTGTGGCCTGATTTGGGGTCTGACCATTTAGCACCCAGAGACCGGTGACGGCAGTGCGCACCGCCCCCGGGCCACGCCGCTCTCGTCCCTCTCTGTCACCAGCCCCCTCGCAGAGCAGACCCCAGTGGAACGCGATTCCTTCCCTGGTCTCCTCTGTCAGGGCGCAGTCGTTACCAGTGCCCCGACACCGGGCCGCTATGCCACCCGAGTCCGGGCTGGTAACACTGCCTCGCTGCCTCACCGAGGGTACGCCGGTGCTCTGTATGACCCAGTTGGTACACTTCCTGGGAGCGTGGCTTCAGCTGCCGGGACTGTCCCACTGGGTCACGTGGACCATCAGGCTCGGCTACGCGATTCAGTTCGCGAGAGCTCCTCCTTGCTTCCGGGGTGTCCGGTTCACCATGGTAGGGCCCGATGCCCCTGTCATGCGTGCGGAGATCGCTACCCTGCTGGCGAAGGGCGCGATCAAGCTCGTCCCTCCAGCCGAGATGAAGTCTGGCATCTACAGCCCTTACTTCATTCTACCGAAGAATCCGGTGGGTTACGGCCAATCCTGGACCTTCGCGTCCTGAACCGATCCCTTCTCAGGCTTCCGTTTGGGATGTTGACTGCGTAACGCCTTTTTGAATGCGTTCGTCCATACGATTGGTTTGCAGCGATTGACCTGAAGGATGCATACTTCCGTGTGTCCATCCTTCCGCAACACAGATCGTTCCTGCTGTTTGCGTTCGAGGGGCGGGTATGCTGTATGCTGTACTCCCATTCGGGCTAGCTCTGTCCCCTCGCGTCTTCACGAAGATTGGCGAGGCAGCCCTTGCACCACTTAGGCAGCAAGGGGTTCGCGTCCTGAACTATCTCGACGACTGGCTCATACTGGCTCATACTCACACTCTCGGGAGCGGGTGTGCGAACACAGACACCTGGATCTCCACCACTTAGCCTGTCTGGACTTTCGGGTCAACTGGGAGAAGAGCAACTCTGCCCCGCGTGGAGGATCTCTTTTCTCGGTATGGAGATCAACTCGGTCGCAATGTGCATGCAGCTTACAAAAGGAGCACGCGCAGTCACTGCTGTCTTGCCTCCGCCAGATAGAGAGCAAGAGTGCGGTTCCACTGAATTTTTTCAGAGGTTCCTGGGGCATATGGCATCCGCAGCCGCGGTGACGGCGCTCGGATTGCTTCATATGAGACCGCTTCAGCACTGGCTTCGCGATCGAGTTCCGAGATGGGCATGGCAGTCTGGCACGCTCAAGGTCCCAGTGACTCGGACCTGCAGACAGACATTCACCCAGTGGTCAAACCTCAGTTTTCTACGGGCAGGTGTGCCCTTAGAACGAGCTTCCAGGCATGTTGTTGTGTCAACAGATGCTTCCACTACAGGTTGGGGTGCCATGTGCAATGGACGTGCGGCCGCGGGCTCCTGGACAGAGCATGTCATGCTCTGCATGTCAATTTTCTCGAGTTGCTGGCAGTACAGTCACCCTGCACCGCTTCCTAGCGTTGCTGAAGGGTCAACACGTACTAGTCAGGTCGGACAACACGGCCGTTGTAGCGTATATCAACCACCAGGGCGGTCTACTCTCCAGCTGCATGTCCCAACTCGCCCGCCATCTCGTATTATGGAGTCAGAAGTGCCTGAGGTCCCTTCATGCTGTAAATATCCCGGGGATCCTGAACCGTGCAGCCGACGAGCTCTCACGGATTCAGCCAATCCCTGGGGAGTGGAGACTCAATCCCCAGTCGGTCCAGCAGATCAGGTAGATCTGTTGCCTCCCACGACTCGTCCCATTGCAGCCTGTACCATTCCCTGACCGAGGGCACGCTTGGCACGGATGCACTGGCGCACACCTGGCTGCAGGGCCTACGGAATATGCGTTCCCCCAGTGAGCCTTCTTGCACGTGTTTGTGCAAGGTCAGGGAGGACAAGGACCAGGTCATGTTGGTCGCTCCGTTTTGGCACGGCCGGACCTGTTTCCAGAACTAGTACTCCTTGCGACAGCCGCTCCCTGGCCGATTCCTCTGAGACAGGATCTCCTCTCTCAGAGACGGGGCACCCTGTGGCACCAGCGTCCCGATCTTGGAGCCTCCACGTGTGGCTCCTGGATGGGACACGGCAGGTTTGAGTACCCTACCATCTCCGGTGGTGGCTACCATCACTTCCGCTCGGGCCGAGTCCACGAGACAGGCCGATGCGTTGAAGTGGAACCTCTTCGTCAGTTGGTGTTCTTCCCGCCTAGAAGACCCCTGGAAATGCCCAATCGGGTCTGTGCTCTCATATCTCTAAGAAGGGTTGGATCGAAGGCTGTCTCCTTCCACCCTAAGATTTATGTGGCCACTATCGCCACCTACCATGACCTCTTGGACGGTAAACCGGTAGTGGTGGCTTTGGGAATGGCCTCACAGAGCAGCGAAGCATTCTGGGAATTGTAGTCTTTCATCCCCATGAGACAAAAATACATTTTCGGTCTTTTCTCAGTCTAGAGGGCACCAAATTCATAAATAATTTCACATTTCTACTACATTAATGATCTGGGTGGCTGGAGAGGCAGAGGTTCTCACACTTGAGCCCAAATCTTCAGCTGTCTGAAGTCCAATAAGGGCTCAAAGCAATCTAGCAGATCTTTGCCGACGAGATGCAGGTACGTGTCCTTTGGTAAGATGTACACAGGGTGTACCAGACTCATAAGACCAATCGTTAGATGAATGGGAGCTATCTGTTCAAGTTGGATCTCATTTTGGCTGTATGAGTGCACATTTAGCTCACATTTCTGGGCTTTTAGAGTTCAATTTTGTCACTTAGCTTCAGTTCGGAGTCTGTCAAAGAGTTGGGGTGACACCAAAGTGAGATCAGCTCCAGTGTCGACTAGGGCTTCAAGTCTCACCTCGTTCTCCAATGTGATGGCTAGATCGAGTTTTCTGGCCACTCCCTTTTCGATCAGGTTTCCCAGGAGTCTTGGTTCTGGGGTTTGTGTGGTGATCGACACACAGTTAGGGATGGTCTCGTGTGGCTCTTTAGGAGGCAGACAACCAAAACAGCCCTTTCTGGTACCTTGGAGTTTTGGTTGCTGGCGTGATGACTGGTGTTGATCAGGAAATGCAGCTGCCAGCTGTGGTGATTGAGTGACGCTGTCACTTGTTGATTAAGTCTCTGGTTCTGGGGACTGTGGCTGGTGAGCAGTGCTCGGTTCAGTCAGAGGGCCGTTAGGAAGGGTGTCAGAGACAGGCCTTACATTTAGTCATAAGGAGTCTGGCTTGTCCTTTTTGTCTCCTTTGGGGGGTTTCTTTGGAAGGAGTTCTTTCAGAATCCGCAGGATCTCTGCTGTCTCAGACGAGGCTGCACTGTTTTGATCTGCTGAGTGCTCAGACTTGGGTTTGCTCAGGGCGTGTCGCGAGTTGTTCTGCTGCTGGCTGTCTGGGCTGGGTGCTCTGGCCGATGAAGGTCGTCCATTTCTGGGCCCGCCGGCTTGCATCCCACATGGCTCCACCTTTCGGGTGGTTAGACGGGCGTGGCTTGTCGCAGAATCTTTCAGAGCGCCTCAGAGCGTTGTGCTGCTCTCTGCTGGCTTGGAACATTCTTGACACATCTCTGTTAAAGAGTTGGTCACTGTGGTGTTGTTGGGCGCCCTCTAGAGCCAGCTCTGAATGGTGGTCAGAGACAGGACAAATTGTTGGTTTCTCACAGTCTTTTCAGAAACAGTCTTTTACTTGCCATAAGCTTTATGGGCTAAGTCCCGTAGCTGTTGGGTGGACATGCTACATGCTGGGGACGGTGGTGAATTGAGCAGTGGGCTTTCACCCCCCTTTTGAGCTTTGAACTCTTGACGGGGAGGCCTAGGCCCACTTGTTAGGGGAAACTGTGGTGTGTGTTTCCCCTTTCTGGTCACTTGGCAGTCTATAAACATACTTCAGTTCTCTCTGAAGATTTTCAAGTTCTTTGTTTAAATAGTCTTTTGTTTAACTAAATCTTGGATCTTGGTAAGTGCTGTTTGCAAGTGGTTCTCACAGGCTTTGGCCTTGCCATCCCTTTCTTTCAGTTCAAATGCTGCTCTTGCTAGGAGAGCTTCACCTCGTTGGAGTTTTTCCTGAAGTTCCTCTTTGGGATTCTCTCTCCAACTGCTCTCTGTGCGCTGTCTCTAAACGAAGCTCTGCCAGGGCATTTTGGAAGTCTCTCCACTTCCTCCTGAAGCTGTGGGTCCGTTTCAATCGCTCTCTTGCGCCGGTCCTGGGTCTCGAGGAGTAGTTGATCTAGATGACTTTGTGCATGGGCTTGGTGCCACCAGGCCTCCTCAGCCTGGAGTTTCCGCACTGTTGCTTCTTGCTCCAGATGGGCGTTGCTCTTTTCACTGAGTCGTGTCTGGACAATGAGGTTGGTAGTGAGGCCCCCGACGATCTTGGCCTATTCTTTGTGATTGTAGTTCTGGGTTGGATCGTGGGCCATTAGCCAGTTCAAGTCGTCATCCAGCTGTTCTTGGCTCAGGTGCGGCAGGTCACTGGTGGCTTTAGGCAGGAATGCAGTCGTCATGGCGATCAACCAGGTCTCAACGTGATCTCAGTGGGCAGTGGGGCTGGATGAACGGGACATACTGGCTTACTATAGGCAAGAGAAAGACAACACAAAAGAGGCCAATGCAAGTTCGTGTAGGGGTTAGCGGGTTACAGAGATTTGTGACTACTCAATTTGTGTGTGTAATTTTGACTAACGGGTGCAGACAGTTAGTTAAATTTAGGCCAGGCGCCTATCGTCTAGGCTGTAAGTGGCCAGGTGGGGCCGATTTGTGCTGTGCGGTGTCGGCTTTAAATAACAATTTTGATGGTGTGGTAGCCCTGGGTCATTTACTGACGCTGGCTTGTTTGATCGTCAATCTATTATTCAGCTTTTCTTGATGGCTCTCACAGGTTTTGTCTTGTGGTGAACTGGAAGAAACAAAACAACAGAGAAAACAAATACAGCCAAACAAAATGACTGAAAAATGAGAATATAGGAAGAGATAGAGAGGGGAAAGGTCTAAGCTACCGCTGCTAGGGTTTATGACAGGGCCAAGCGAGTGGGAGGCGCTGTTGAGGTATAAAGCCTAGGGGGATACTACGGCTTAGGACACAAAGGCTGGGCCAAACACTTAAATGACTGAGAATCTCTATATTCTGAGGCTTGCAAAAATGAATGGGCTTTACCGTCTCTTATGCCTGGAGTGAATTGGGGTCATCTCAGGTGGGAATCGGTGGTGAGGTCAATCTCACCGGCGGTCCATGGACGCTCGACTGCGGTGTTCTCGGATCCTCGTCACCCTGGTACCACGGTGCGCCCTCTCAAACACTGTGTGACTTTTAGCACAACTGGGTAGCACTCAGGTGAGGCGAGTCAACGGCCAGACTGCAGGGTCAAAATTGGGTTTCCTCTGAGACTCTTTCGGAGTCCGAACAGCTCAGAGTAATTAACCAAAATTGCCCTTGTGGTCAGCTGGGCTTGTTGACCTCTCCCTGGAGTGCCCGAATTGCTGATGTCGGCTTTGTGCCGCCGCCAATGGTACGAGGACAGAGGTGTCCGAGATTCACACACAGACCAGTGCCAGTTACGCCGACCAGGTGACTCCACTCACCGAAACCCAACCAGAAGATAA
This sequence comes from Pseudorasbora parva, assembly GCF_024679245.1. Lineage (NCBI taxonomy): Eukaryota > Metazoa > Chordata > Actinopteri > Cypriniformes > Gobionidae > Pseudorasbora > Pseudorasbora parva. The sequence continues at coordinate 18,419,400 of NC_090172.1, read as the reverse complement.
CCGTCGCTTCACCACCGAGCACTTGAGGGAGTACTACCTGTAAGTACACAAATGGCTAAACAAGTGAAACGTAGCGTCAGCTTAAGCTTAAACTTGTTTAACCTGATAACCGTCACGAGGACGAGGACGTGCTGAAACTCTCTTTGCTTAAATTAGCTCAAAATTACTATCAGATGTAAGTAATTACCTTGACAAACTATACATCATTAAAAAGATCTAAGACTAAAGTTTAATTTTGTTACCTCTGTTTTATTCTCAAATTCTTATAATGACCGTAATGTGTTAATATGTGCCAGGAGTTATGAATATGATCTTGGGCGTCGCTACCTTTTGATTGTAATATGCGCGTCATTTGCTCCCATTCATAAAAAACTCCTCTTTGGTCGTCATGAAGACACTCGACAAAACAACTTCCCTCAGGGCTTTTACTTCAAATGTGTGCAGATGTGGAGAAATATTGATAGATTCTCACATGTTTGAGTCAAATTTCTATACAGAGAAGTATTCAATCTTTATCCAAAATCCGCGGATGTGTGATTATGAGCGCAGTATACTGTGATATGCTGTGTTTTCAATTCATTCTGGCAGCCGGAGGGCGCTGGAAAGCTGTACTACTGAAAATTCACCCCATGTGGAACACATGAAGGACAGACACACCATGTGACATTCAGGAAGTATCGGACATGATCAAAACAGCTTTCTAGCGATCGTTAGATCACTATTTTATGCAGATAGACACGTTTTAAGACAATAAACACACAATCGCGGCAATATATGGTTGGTCTGTGTTCTTTATGCCATGTTGGGTGGTTTCATAATAGATGATATTTATAATGCAATGCTATTCCACATAGCTTTTAGCATTGTATATTTTCTGTCAGATTTTTTGACCCGAAGCTACATGAGATCACATATTGTTATATAAAACACTCGACTTATAAATTATAAAGTGATATGAAGCAAGTTTTGAATAAAACATGATTTTAATCGTATAAATTGTTGTTTTGCTGGTGTGCTAAGCTAACATGCTAGCTTGCCCTAGATGCACCTGCCACTGAGTAAATACTTTATTTTTATGAACATTTTCTAAATGTAAAACTACTGAAATGCTTATTTGGACGAAATGCATTCAATAGAGTCTCAGTGAGGGTAAAGTGAGAGGTTTGATTTAGAAATGAGGTTTGAATAGAACAGTTTGAATAGAGAATCGTTAATAATTATAATGCAGACAAAAGAATAATAATTGGAGCCATAACCAGTCCGCAGAAGTGTGAATGTGTGCCGGGGAGACAAACTGAATGGGGCAGTTTGCACCTCTAAACAATAGAGGCAAAATAGAGAATGAAAGCTGAGAAGACATGGCAATAAACATCAGTTGATATTTTAGAGATATCTCAAAATAAAATCACATGAAACGATCTTGTAAAACGTTTAATAAAATTCAGAGTTTTAGACTGATCATCTTCAGATCTGAAATATAACATGGTCAGACTTGTGGCTTTAGCTGTAGTGCATTTCTAGATTTCTCCAAGGCCCACTTCAATTTTATTTTCATAAAGATATTTCATACAAATACATTTCTAATAACTTTACAAAACTTTGAAGCTTATTATAGCTTTTTTTTATTATAAAAAATGTTATCATTTTGACTTTACAGTAAACTGCCAGGTGTCTGCTTTCAAATGAGACCATAATTATGCTTTTAGTGCAAAGGATTTACAAACTGTATTTGTTTTAGTCTGAGTATACATTTCTTAGGATTTTTTCAAAATTTAGAAATCAGCTTAACAGGTTAAACCAATTTTGAATAGTTAAGTAAACTAAGATATGTAAAAGATTATTTACCAAATAGTGCTAAAAGCACAAAATAATGATGATAATATTCGTAATTATCAGAACATCCTTGAAAAAGGGGAAAAATAGAAATTAATCTATTCAAAAATAGATCCAAAGGAGAAGAGAGGGGGGAGTCAGCCTATACAAGGACACCCAGTGGGTGGGCGTGCTACTGATAAGTGGCTATCACAGGCTGAAACGTGAAACTTGTTTAAACTAAAATCTAAATAAGTGCAGAGTACTAGAATGGTACCAAATGAGATTAATGATAAAAAAGATAAATAAAAATAACTAAAAGGGAAAATAAAAGCAAAATAGTTGAAATTGACACAACCGGAGGAAAGGGGAAAAGCTGACTCAGCCGATAATGTCACAGAGGGGCGTGTTTCCACCAAGTAACATCAATGGCTGAAACAAGAACTTAATTTAAATTCAATTTGAAACTTTGTTTAAACCAGATTCAAATAATTTTGAGAAGTCAGCAAAATAGGAAAATAAAATAATAGAACACAAATAAAATAACGGGAAAAGAGAGTTCACTTTGACAAACAAGCTAGAGGGAAGGAAAGAAACATCCGCAGGTGCCCACCAGATGGCACAGTGGAGTTCACACAAAGCAGGTGGGTAGGGTGTGTAATTTGAGAGGTGCTGAGCACCTGACAGGCTGCCCTCTGGTGTTTAGTCAGAGGTATTATGACACCATTCAAAGGGTGATTTAAATTTGAGTTCGACGAAGGAAACACAAATCTCTGCATCAATCACCAGTGAGGAAAGAATACGTTTTCAAATCTCATTTGTGTCAAATTGTAGCACAAAGAATGTGTGGGCGGGTTTCTTTTACCATACGCGCACATGCAAACTAATTAAACAGAACTATCTGTTACAAATTTAAACTTGATCAAGGTTAAAAATGACTTCCATTTACATATCAATCGGACACTGGCAAGCAGTTTTTCTGATTGATTTGCAAAAGGTATGTCTTTGGTTAGCTATGCCAAAGTTTAGCCTTAAAGGAGTGAGATCGCTTAGTTTTAACTGATACACCGATGCAATCAATTAACTAACGATACATGAATAAAGCCTTTCAAAGATGAAATTAAGAATTTCGTTCAAATTAATATCTTATCACACTGAAAGAAGATTCCTTCGTTCTTACAGGTTTTGATAATATTAAAAATGTGCTGTAAAGACGTTTCCTTCTTTTTCACAGAAACAGTTTTAATATTATAGACTGCAGTTTAGTTTTAGCACTTAACAGTGACTAAAATGTTTGAGAAAATAGCAGCTGTTAACATACTGAACTGAAATCAACTTTGGGCTTTTCAGTTGCAGATACGTGAGTTTGCGTTTTGCGTTTGCGACTCACTCTCTGAAGCGCAAGTTTAAAATGTGCCCGCATTCTCCACCAAATATATGTAGCGACTGGGCTACATATAATAATAAATTAAATTAGCTCAATAGGGAATTATGGGGATTAATATTCAATTATTTATTATTAATCATAACTGGTTATGATCAAACTATAAATCTTCAAATCACCCAATAGGACATACATAACCTAGGTATTTAAGCAATATAAATTTGGTTAACAACAATGGATTGCAATTAACGAATATATATTAAATCATTGCAGAATAACCTTTAAAGAATTAATTCAAAACTCATCTGATCCGTTCTTTTAACGAACGATCAGTACAATCTTTTATCAACTCTCAAAGCTTTTATTCTTTTTACCAAGTCTTCGGGAAGGTTACTCTTCTGGCCACAAAGAATAAACTTTCCGAGCTATTGGGATATTAGTTAAAGTAGTCAAAGATACTTATGAGAGCTGTAGCTATAGATCTGAACATTAAAGTGACTTATGTTTTGTGAGCAGTAACAATGACAATTAAACATGGATACAATGGTTTTAATAATTGATACTACGAATACATACTACTAAATAAAGAATACATGTATATACAGAGTAACGACGAATAGAAAAGGAGAAAGAAGAGAAAGGAAGGGTTCAGAATGACATTTCACAAACATTACTACAGAGAGCCAGCAAAGAACAATATCACCTTAAACAGGGTTACTAGTCTTAAACGCATCTAAATTTCAATGGAATTTATACTTGCATGGGTTGCTTTGTGTTGAGTATAAAAAAATGTGTGTGAGTCCTCTCAGAGTGTTCTGTGAGCTGGAGCGCTCGAGCTGGAGAAGCTTGAGTTTTTTCACTCCAAACGCCAGGGCTTCATGTTTCCATGACGACTGACCAGAAAAGACGCACGTGACGTCATGTTTACGTGACTCTTGATTGTTAAAATGAGTATCAAATTAACGATGAACATTAACAGAGACACACGTACGCACTACACATGTACGCAGTTTATTTGTCGCGCTTCTGTTTTTGTTTCACGCTCTAGCAGTTAATAAACAGAACTGCATGCGTCTTGCGGAAGAAAATTTTAACCGGCGTTACTTCTCTCCGTTTATGGCAACGGACGAGTCACCCAGGTGCTACTCCACAGCGGCAGCGACCCGCCGGACTAAAATAGTCAGATAATAAACACTTATTATAGGTGTACCACCATGGTGATTCAAGATACTGACTCCAGTACTCACCGATATGGTTTCGAAATCGGAACAACTCTAGGTAAAAGGAAAGAAGTGTCAGACACAGCTTTCAACCGATCACAACACTAACGTTACATCACGGGTTCTCATCTGCGTGTGTTTCGCGCTGGATGACGGTCGTGCTGAGCGGTGCAGGTACAAAGGAGAAGTAGAAGAAGAGAAGAGGATGACACCATTTGCTATGCGGGGATGTTTTCATTTTCCTCCTTAACACATCTATTTTAAACCACAGACTAGGGAGTATGTTTTGGACATTATTTAACCGTGTAAAAGATTAACAAAAATTTTAAATAACCCAATTTCCTACTCCAAGTTTTAGGGGTGCTAAGGAGGAAATTATTATAAATAATAATTCATTTATATAGCGCTTTTCTAGCCACCCAAGGCGCTTTACATAGAAGGGGAAATCTCCTCAACTACCACCAATGTGCAGCACCCACCTGGATGATGTGACAGCAGCCATATTGCGCCAGAACGCTCACCACACACCAGTTGATTGGTGGAGAGGAGACCGAGTGATGAAGCCAATCAGGATATGGGGATTATTAGGAGGCCATGATGGATAGGGGCCAGTGGACAAATTTGGCCAGGATGCCGGGGTTACACCCCTTCTCTTTATCGAAAGACGATAATGGGATTTTTTTAACGACCACAGAGAGTCGGGACCTCAGTTTAATATCTCATCTGAAAGACGGTGCTCTTTGACAGTATAGTGTCCCCATCACTATACTGGGGTGTTAGGACCCACACAGACCACAGGGTGAGCACCCCCTACTGGCCTCACTAACACCTCTACCAGCGGCAACCTAGTTTTCCCAGTTGGTCTCCCATCCCATCAGGAACGACGGTGAACTTGCAGAGTCTCTGATGGTCGAAGTAGGCCCACATGAAGTGTTGGGGCCTGCTGGCACAATGGCCATGTGTGGGCCTCAGGTTTCTGGTCCCACACAGCACATGGCTCTGTGTATGGATGCCCTCCCTGCCTGGCTCAAGGCCAGCCACGATGATGTGTTGGTTCAGCCAGAGAGAGAGAGAGAACAGAGAGAGGGAGGGCACCTGAGCGTCTCTCTTTTTAAGGTCTGGGAGTAGAAACACCCTCCTGAGGTAGACTTGAGATTGTTGCGATTTCCAAGCGGGAAATTCCTCTGGAGATTTTATGGCTCCTTGTTTCAAGCCTGAATCAATGACTATGTTTACATGGACAGCAGTAATCTAATTATTGACCTTATTCTATATAAGAACATATTCTGATTATGGTGTTTACATGAGTTGCTTTTAGAGTACTCCATTCATGTTGCCGTTTTACATGTGATAGAACATAGATCGATTATGGCATGTCATTACGTCCCCATGCCACGCTATGTTCTCCAACATCCAATCATAACGTGACTTTGGCAGGTCTGTTAATTTTATGTGCTCAGGAAACCCACTGTAACTTCACCTGCGGGTGTCGCTGTTGGACAGTGTTACTTTACATTAAGAAGTATAAAAACATGCGTTTTTATAATGTTTTATATACATTTACATTGATTTATTTTTGTAATATTATGTATTGTCTCTTTCTGTTTTTTTGAAGAGACACTACCCCTCTTTCCTCCTTATTGACAGCCTACATTTATAATAATATCTTTGATTAATGATGAAAAAGGTTTAAAAATCGTGACTGTTTGGATTGTTTTTCCTGCCGTCGAGCCACAGGCGTTCACTGAATGACCCATCTGGTTGGCGATTACAGATACAAACTTATTGTATTTTACTTTTACAATGAGCATAATAATTACAACAAAAATAAAAATAAAAAAATATAAAGAGAGAGGAAGCAGTGTTCAGAATGAACAGTCAAGTAAAACACACAGCGCCCATAGCAACACGTTATGGCAACGACATTTCAGACTGACAGACACGTAAAAGATAAACGGGACTTTTCCGCCATTTGTTACTGGTTTGTAGACGTTATATTAATTATAATTCAAATTCTGTTTTATTGGGCACAATATTATCGATGATTGTTGAGAGGGGCACTTTTGATTAATTTTCAAAAAGGGCAGAGGTTCGAACCCATAAAGCCTCCCCTCTGAACTTCCCTGTTGTGCGTAATGTTCCTGTCACAAAATGCTGCGAAATCTCCGACACGACATTATTAGTTAGATTAAGGTGTGTACATGTCGTAATGCTCTCCGATAATGCGACTAAAATAGGCATACTCCACGTCTTAATCCGATTTATGTTTAGTTAGATTATGACTTTAATCAGATTAAGGTAATTAGAAATCGCTGTCTACATGGTAGCCTCTTAATCAGAGTATTGTCTTAATCAGATTAATATCGGAGTATTGTTGTCCATGTAAACGTAGTCAATGGGTCTCTGCCCATTCATACTCTAATGCAACAAACACACACTGCATTCTCTGAATAAGTGAAAAGTGTAAGTCGTAAGGAAGTGTAATTTGTGACGTGAGCATTAATTTGATAGGAGACGTGACATATATGAGGTTACCTGAACAAGTAAGTTGTTCATCAACAAAAAGTCAATGCAAAATACCATATAGAAGAAACATTTTACAAGACAGTTATATGTGTACATACAGTGTCCTGGGGTGCATGTTCATTTATATATGGTTTGTCTATAATTTGAGGCAAAAGCGTGGGTTTTACAAGCTTTGTGTCTTTTTAATTTTATTTATTTATTTATTTGTTTATTTGTCAGGGACAATGCAGTGCACATTATTACATACATAATTATCATAGACAAGCCACAACAAAAAATGTGTAGATGTGTTGCATAAAAGGTTTCTAGCCAATAGGCTAATTTGCAACCCTTTTTTTTTTAACTCTGGACTTTTTTAACTCTGGATTTGGATTAATCTGGATTTGGATTAATCTGGATTAACTCTGGATTTTTTAACTCTGGACTTTTCATGTGGCCAAAATTCTTTTCTTAGTTCAATAAAATACATGTACCTACTGTAAGCATTGATGGTGTTAATGATTTACCTCAGATATGATTGAGAGTGAGCTTCAGTGCAACTGCAGAGAATGTGCTCAGTGAAAAACACACTTTTCTTTCAACCTGTAGCAAAATATGATAGCTTATGTAGGCTATAACTGCACTTGTTTAAGAGTAATGAAATTGCTAACCCTTTACTTTCCCTATTAATGTTTGCTACGGCATTACGTGTATGGCTGATCTCAATTTCTCCAACTATGGCAGAAAATGTGCACTGCGTTAACGTTAATCAAATCAGTTAAAATTTAATTTAAATTATTAAAATTAATTTGCGTATTTCGCCACCCCTACTACAAATAAACATTGTTCACGAGTCCCGCAGCTCGAGTCGAGTCTGCAGTCTTTCGAGGATGAGTCTCAAGTCAAGTCTGAAGTCACAGTGTGTGTGACTTAAATCGCACTCGAGTCCCCAGCTCTGATTCACCCTTGCTAAAACTTTCTACTTTCTGCTCAACAATATTTGCATCTACAACTCTTCTCTCCCTGTCATTTTCCACAATCATCAGTTCCTCAAAGTACTCCTTCCATCTTTCCCTCACCATCCTGTCACCTGTCAAAACATTTCCATCTCTATCTTTAATCACTTTAACCTGCTGCACATCCTTTTCATCTCTATCACTCTGCCTCGCAGTCCTCCCTGAAAACCACACAGCACTCTTCCTTTTCCAACATCCACCACTTTGTCTTCTTCTCTGCCTTCCTCACCACCAGAGTCACCTTAGACACCACCATCCTATGCTGTCTAGCTACACTCTCACCTACCACTACTTTAAAATCGGTAATCACCATCAGATTACAGCGTCCACATAAGATAGTCCACCTGTGTGCTCCTGCCACCACTCTTATATGTCACCCTGTGTTCCTGCCTCTTTTGAAAGTACGTGTTCACCACAGCAACCTCCATACTTTAAGCAAAGTCTACCTCTGTCTTTCTGGGTTCCTTTCCTGAAGACCAAACCTGCCCATCACTTCCTCGTTCCCACTATTCCCTTCCCCAACATATCTATTAAAATCTGCGGTAACACTTTACTTGAAGGGGTGTGCATAAGACTGACATGACACCTTCATAATCATGACATGACACGTGTCATGAATATGAAGGAGTTTTTATGCATGTTTATAACAACTGTCATTAAGTGTCATTCGCTTAATTATGTCATTTTTAATGCAATGATGACATTTCAGAGTTGTCTTTATTATGACAACTTGACATAAACCAATACATCATAACCTGTCAGTGTCTTTGTCATGACAACTTGACATTACCAAGACAACATAACCTGTCATAAACAGTCATGAAATGACATAGCAGATTAATGATCAAATTTAAGAAACTACTTAGATTTTTGGGTTTACATTACATTAGTTGCTAGGCAACGTGGGGGAGAGGACGCTGGCGTTGTCTGTTCGCCGCTTCTCCACCCACAAATCATGTTAACTTTACTATTAAATTTAGATTTTATTTTATTTTCTTATGTTTGTGACTAGTCTAACAGTCAGAGCTACAATTGGGACTGTTGCTGATTGCTGGCAGCCACTGAGAGGACGTTGTTTGCCGTTTTTTCACCGCTTCTTTTCTGTTTTTGTTTGAATTTGCGGTTAGTTCTGGTTTGAAGGACATTTGATGTTGCTCGCTGCGGCTGCTCTCTCTTCTGGGTGTCGGCTGCTCACTGGTGGTCTCCCTCAGGCTTGAACTGCATGGTGGCTGAAGTTTGCACCAGGCTAGCGTCATCAGCGTCCGGCATGATGTTGAGATGCAATTTTTACTTGTTATTCATGTATTGTTATTTTTTCCCTTTTTTGCACTTTGAGATTCTTCGGAATGAAAAGTGCGTTATAAATAAAATCTATTATTATTATTATTATTATTATTATTATTATTATTATTATTATTATTAAACTGTCATGTGGTTGGTTTTGACGTTGCCTGTCATTAGGCTATTATAATGTCATGATTTTTTTATAAATTTAATTTGTCATTTACATGTCATTAAGTGTCAATACTCTGTCAAATTATTTTATAACATTGTCATGAATATATTTCTTGACCTAAACTACAGTGGTACAAGTTGAATTTGTCATTAACATGTCATTAAGTGTCAATAATCTGTCAAATTATTTTATAACAGTGTCACAAATATTTAGCTTGACCTGAAATATGGCATCATAGAGGAAATCGTACAGAGTCATTAAAAACTATTAATATAACTCAAAATGATAGAGTGGCATAGACATATACACCTATATGATGATGTCTATGGTGGCACCACTGGTTATGTATAACCTTACACTGTAACAGTTGTTGGCAGAGCCTCAGTCAGGTTAGTTTGTTTAGGTGTTTAATTTCAATTTAGTCTGCGGTAAGTAAAAACAATTCACAACAACGTTATTTTGGGTTTAATATACTTTATTTAAACTTTCGCTCACTCTTTAACAAATAGTTTGAGTTTATTCTTACCATTTCTTTGTTTGTCTGTTTGTTATGGCGGAGTCCCGTGCGCTGGTGCACCGTCAAAAGGGGTTCGGGCGGAAACGTTGGCCCTATATATAATGTTCCGGCCTAGGATCTCATCGCAACCATTCATTGTTCAGCCCGGGGTGGGGCTCTAAAGACTATTCCTCTTATTTTTATACATCGGAAGATAATTTATAAAGTGAAGTCATTTGACAAAGTGTTATTTTTCTGTGTTTGTTTATGTGTGTATATGATGTTGATATATATATATATATATCTATATATATATATATATATATATATATATATATATATATATATATATATATATATATATATATATATATATATATATATATATATCAACATCATATACACACATAAACAAACACAGAAAAATAACACTTTGTCTATTTTTATTTTGTGTAATGGCCATTATTTGTGTACGTGTTTTCCCCTTTTTGCGTTAATTGGTGCTGGTCACCTGTGTATAAATTCTTGCCTTGTGTTTTTAAGAGTCAGTTCTGTGAGAGAGCAGGTCTTAAAAATTAAATGATTGATTTTATTTCTCGAACTCCTTTTCATATTTTTAAGACATTTGAAATTGTCTATTATCTAACCTTCTGTTGAAGCTGGTGGAGGAAACTTAAAAAATAAAATAACACATTATGAACTGAAAAATATTAATGATGCTGTTATTATAAAATTATTTGACAGCGTATTAACACCTAATTACATTTTAATGACAAATTAAACTTGTGCCACTGAAAAAATTTTATGACATTATAATGGCCTCAGTCAACATCAAAACCAACCACATGACAGTTTAAGGTTAACCCTATAAGCTAAGTAAGTTTCTTAAATTTGGCTCCGGCTCCCCTACTTCCGTTACTTCAGGCATTTTACACTCTCTCTGCGCCCATTACTGAAACGAGATACAGGTGTTAACAATCTGCATCCAACCCACTCACTTACCGCTCTTCCCGCGGCTCTCTCTCCTCCAGACCTCGCTGAACCATGCCCCCCTTGCCACAGTTACATGCCCAACGAGGTACAACAAGATCCTGGACCTCTGTTATGGGAATATAAAGGGGGCATATAAATCGGTACCCTTGTCACCATTTGGATCTGCAGACCACAATTGTGTGCAGCTACTTCTGACATATAAACCCTTATTTAAAAGAGAAAAACCTCTTTTTCTCCATCGAAAAAACTCCATCGCCCGCCTGCAAGGATGCTTCGATTGTACGGACTGGGAGGTGTTCAAAGACTTGTGAACAAATTGATGAATTGACTGATGTTGTATGCTCATATATAACCTTTTGTGAGGATATGATTGTGCCTACACGTAAATTTAAGGTTTTTCCAAATACTAAACCGTGGATGTCAAAATCAGTCAAATCTAGTTTGCAGAACAAGAAATTAGTCTCTAAACAGGGGGATGGTTTGCAGAGATATATTGTGAGAAAAGAAGTTAAACTGGAGATGTTTAAAGCTATGCAGGCATATAGAGTTAAGTTAGAGAAAATTTTGGCAGAAAACAACTTGGGCTCAGCTTGGTCTGGCATGAAGAAAATTGTGGGATTACAGCACAATGTAAATAAGGGCACTGTGTGTATAGAGGGTCTTAGATCCAATGTTGATCTTTCTAATGCTTTTAATGGATTTTATTCAAGATTTGAATGTTTTATTTTTTAAAAGGAAGTTGAGGAATTGCGATGCCTGTGCAAAGAGGATTCACATTTAGTCTCTGAACAAGTGGCTGCATGTGGAGAGAATTTTTTTTCTCCACTAAGGTGAACAAAAGCCCGGGACCAGACTACATATGTGGTAGAACCTTAAAGCACTGTGCAAAGCAATTAAGTTATATTTTTTCTAAAAAATTTAATTGGTCATTACAGACATATAAGGTACCTAGTTTTTTGGAAAGAGGCAATCATTGTTCCTGTTCCTAAGTGTAATAATCCTAAAGTATTTAATGATTTGAGACCAGTTGCCCTCACCTCTTTAGTTATGAAATCATTTGAGAAACTGGTGAAGGCTGAGTTACTAAATAAGACTAGACAAGTCCTCGACCTCATGCAATATGCATACAGAGTGGAGAGAGGTGTTGAGGATGCTTCACTTGTTTTAATTAATTTATTGTTAATTAATTTATTGTCTTGTCCTTTAAGATTCTGATCAGATTCCTATCGGATTCTTTGGGAATTGTCTTATAAGATAATACATAAATATCCCATAGGATAAATCCTAAAGGATTCCAATACGATTCCAAATGTTATCTGATTCCTATTGGATTCTGTGAGAATTGACTTATAAGACAATACATACATATTCTGTAGGATAATTTCAACAGGATTTTATTGGATCCAATTGGGTCTCTCTCTCTCTCTCTCTCTCTCTCTCTCTCTCTCTCTCTCTCTCTCTCTCTCTCTCTCTCTCTCACACACACACACACACACACACACGGTTTTGCTATCTTTGCTTTCTACATGGTAGGGAAGGCATATTCGGACACAGCAAAGATAGCAAAGTGTACCAAGGCTACTATGTCTGAATACTTGGTACATTGTAAGAAAGAAAAAAAAGTAGAATTAGACCCTTTTCACATTTCAGAGGTTTCTCAGAGCGGAAGTCGTCATAGTTAGGTTAACTTCCCTTACAAAAAAGAACTATGGTTTTAGTATAGTAAAACTGCAGTTTAACTATGACTGTAGTAACCATGGTATTTTGGTGCGAACCATGGTTTTTAAAAACCATGGTTTTACTACAGTTATATTGTAGTAATAATATAGTAAAACCATTGTAACCATGACTAGAAACCATGGTTTTTGCAGTAAACATGGTTTTAAAAAACATGGATCATGTACCATAAATTGGTTGTATTACCACAGTGCAACCATGGTTTTACTAAATGATCTTGAAGTACATTTAAGTAATAACAAAATAACAACAGAAACAAGTTACCATTCTGTGATACAAACTTTATTACAGAAATTACATAATCTGAACAAAAATATAAACTTGCATGTGTTCTCATGTGACATAAAATAATAAACTACAAAGTTGTAAATTATTGGTGATAAAGTGGTGCTATGCAATGGTTAAAAAATTCAGTTGCTAATTTACAAATAAAAAATAGCAATTTGTTCCACTGTAATAAGGATTTATATACAAAAATAACATTGTACAAATAAAAATGACTTAAAGCACCTGTAAATACACAGCATCTTCCTCCTCTAAAATGTCTATAAGCTGCAAACATGTGCCCAAAACAAGCATACGTTTGCAATTTATACTGTACATAAATTAACAGGATTATAACAATATTACTTAACAATTAATTACTTTATTACTTAAAAACATTACTAAAATTTGATTTTCTTTTTATGGAAAAATCTTACATATACTATAAAATAAAAATTAAAAGAAATTAGTGTTTTTTTTTTAAATAATGTTTAAAATGATATCCACTCACAATAGATGAAGACATGAAGTCTCCTGGTGGGGGATGAATACATTCTAGGTGGAAAAGTGTTCAAAAACATGTGATGCAGCATCCATGCCAGCAGCTGTCAGTGTGAAGTCTGTCGTATAGGCCGGCAGGTTACAGTCCAGCTTTGGTTTGGTTCTGTCTTGACCTTCAGCCCAAATGGATGTAGGAGCTAAAATGAGAAGAATACACACCACATTAACATACGGCTTGCTGGAATTCTTAACTGTACTATCGAGTAGCCATTTAATAATGTCCAAGTGCAATGATGTCTATTCAGTCTGTGTTTTCACAACCCATAAAATATTAGGGCTCCAAAAGCAAAGCAGAAAGAATGTACATTATAGGATTAGTGCACCCCATAATGATAATTCCTGATCTTTGACTCACCCCAATGCCATCCAAGATGTTCATGTCTTTCATTCTTCAGTAGAAAATAAATAAACATGTATGTACCTTTTAACCTCAAATGCTCGACTTTGATGATGTAAGGCTTTGTGGTGTCATTACGTTGGAAAGGTCACGCGTGTGACGTATGTGGAAGTAACGTCCCAGTGTTAAAAAAAATGTGCAAAGACTAAATCAAACACCCTTTACAAAAATAAAAGGTAGAACAACGATGTCGGACAATTTTAAAGTTTGAGGAGAACATGAGATGGAGTTTTTCGGCACTGGGTCAGCACTGACCTTTCCGGCGTAATACGCAGTGGGAAAACAACATCAAAGTCGTGCATTTGAGGTAAAAGGTATATAAATGCTTTTTTTTTTTTTTTTTTTTTTTTTTAGAAAATGACAGATGGAAATTACCAGGAAATTTTAATTTTGGGGTGAACTAATTCTTTAACAATACAGAACACGATTTTAGATTCAAATTCAATTTCTATTTGTTATAAATCTGCCAGGTTCTCACACCAGGCAATCACAGCGCACTCCCTCTCCCGATTACTGATTACTCACACCTGAAACTCATCACACTCATCTCCACTATAGATAATACCAGTAAAACTCAATAGTTCCCTTTCGAGAGAGGTTCCTCGTATTACGTATGGGGAAAACTCCTTTTCTCGAGAATATGAAGCAAAACTTTATTAATAAAGGTATCCATGTAAAGCGTAGTGCCGCTGTATGGCCATAGCCCAGCGCGAGGAGTGCTCTGATTGGCCGGGCCGCGGCAACTGCAGGAACCTATGGTGAGGCGGCTGAGAGGAACGAACCAATGGGGGGCGTTCCAGAAAGCCCGCCGTAAAAGGTGCTTATATTTGCATACAGGAGGCTATATAAGACCGCGATTCGCCATAGGTGTCAGATTTTCTCTCCTTCAGCGATACCTTCGCCGACCTCCGGAAGAAGCAACTGGCGTCGAACAAGCACCAGCGGAACCTGCAGCTGTGAGGACGTCGGATTCCCCCGATCTCCGCCTTCATCTCTGCCGTTCCAGCTACGCCATCCGGCGCGTATCCTTTATTACTCTCACTTCTAAAAGAGCGCGAGGCGTTGTTTCAAATGCCTCGCATTTCCTGCGGCTCGTGTAGAGCCCCTCTCTTCGGCGGCGACCGTCACATCATCTGTGTGACATGCCTCGGACGGGACCACGCACAGCTCACGCTTTCCAGGGGTGGCTGCCCCGAGTGTGATGAGATGGCGCTGCAGACCCTTCGGGCTCGCCTCGCCACCTTCAACCAGGTCCCTCCTCCTGCCGCTGGGCCGCGCCGTAAGAAACGCCGCGACCAGAGGCTGCCAGAGCGTCCTAGCCGCGAGGAGAAAGAGGAGATGGTCAGGTCTTGCCTCGGCCGGACCCCCATCTCTCCCTCCCGGTCTCCCAGTTCCCTGCACCTAGGTGACTGCTGACCTCAATTTCGCAGCCAACGAGCCCGTTGTCAAACGCACTTTCCTGCACACAAACGCCGTTATCACGGCGACCCAAATAAATCTCAAAAAGAGCTTTTTCTCTGTAGTTAATGTGCCCACTTATCAGTCTGCACTCCTACACTCATATACCCCTCCCACCCATGCTATAAATGTCCCGGCGCCCACTCCACAGTGCACGCAGCCACACATAAGCATTACCCCCTCTATGTCACAAGCACAAAATGGCAACGCTACCAAGTTCCCTCTAGTAGGCGACCCTTATCCGCGCCGGCTCCAGCCACTATCGCATCGGGCTCAGGCCTGGCAAGCCATGCCCGGTGTATCAAATTGGGTTGTGAACATACAGTTCGCTCGCAGGCCCCCGCGCTTTCACGCCGTGGTCGAGACCTCGGTGAAAAGCAGCGTCAGTCACGTGCTTCGCACCGAGATTTCGAAACTGTTAGAGAAGGGTGCGGTGGAGCCCGTTCCCCCATCCCGAAGCGAGTCGGGCTTCTACAGCCGATACTTTCTTGTTCCGAAGAAGGACGGAGGGCTCAGGCCCATCCTAGATCTAAGGCATTTGAACAAAGCTCTAATGTCTCGCTCTTTCAAAATGCTGACGGTGAAACAGATCCTCGCGCACATTCGCCCCGGGGACTGGTTTTTCACGATAGATCTGAAAGATGCTTACTTTCATGTTCAGGTAGCCCCCCACCACAGGCCATTCTTGAGATTAGCCTTCAAGGGGCAGGCTTATCAGTACACGCTTCTGCCATTCGGGTTATCCCTGGCGCTCCGCACGTTTACGAAATGTATGGACGCGGCATTAGCCCCGCTCAGGCTGAAAGGGATGCGGGTGCTCAACTACCTCGACGACTGGCTAGTGATAGCCCATTCTCGAGCACTACTACTAACACACAGATCCTGGCTCCTCAACCACTTAGACTGTTTGGGTCTCAGGATCAATATCGCCAAGAGCTCGATGTCCCCCACTCAAAATATATCTTTTCTGGGCATAATTTTAGACTCGCGACTCATGAACGCACGGCTAACGACACAGCGCGCGCTATCCGTCCAGAACATGGCGGCTTCATTCAAAGCCGGGACTCGTGTTCCCCTGAAACATTTTCAGAGGATGCTCGGCATTATGGCCTCGGCATCGTCAGTGCTCAGGCTGGGACTGTTACACATGCGTCCCCTCCAGCGTTGGCTACACGCCCGTGTCCCTCCTTATGCATGGAAATGGGGCCGTCTTCCCGTCAAAGTGAACCATAGCGGTGTCAAAACTTTGGAAGGGGACAGAGTGGTATCGGAGGGGCGTGCTTATGGGCACGGTTACGGAGTTGAAAGTGGTCTCGACAGATACCTCCACTCGAGGGTTGGGAGCCCTACACGAGGGCAAGCCGATCTATGGCCTGTGGACAGAAACAGAGAAACCGCTGCACATAAACTGTCTAGAGATGAAAGCGGTTGCCTTATCGCTGAGAGCTTTCGTTCCACATATAAAGAACCACCACATCTTGGTTCGTACAGACAACATGTCGGTGGAAGCGTATATACATCGCCAGGGCAGCCTGAGATCACATTCTGTTCACCGCATGGCGAAGCATCTCCTTTTATGGGCAGAGCACAACCTGAGCTCTCTGAGGGCGGCTCACGTGCCAGGTATTCTGAATCTGGGTCCGGATATGTTATCCAGGGGACCCATTCCCCCAGGGGAATGGTCTCTTCACCCGCAAACGGTTCTCTTAATTTGGAACACCTTCGGCAGAGCGAAGGTGGATCTCCTCAGAAGACAACACTCACTGCCCAATATTTTTCTCCAAACACAGGGACGCCCTGGCCCATGTCTGGCCCAGTCTCCCGCTATATGCTTTCCCCCCGATCGCGATGCTGCCGCAAACCATCAAGAAAATCAAGGAGACAGCATCCACAGTGCTTTTAATAGCCCCGCTCTGGATGAACCGAACGTGGTTCTCCGATCTGATCCAGCTGTCAGACACAGCCCCATGGCCCATTCCGCTGAGGAAAGACCTCCTCACGCAGGCGAAGGGGAAGATCTGGCATCCCAGTCCCTCCACATATGGCCCATCAACTGGTATCGGGAAACCTCTCTGACAGAGTTATGAACACTATTGCGGAAGCTAGAGCCCCCGCGACCAGGCGGCTCTATACTCTGAAGTGGTCGGTGTTTTCTAACTGGTGTGCTGTCCGAAATATCGACGCATGCTCATGCGAAACAGCAGAAGTGCTCGCTTTTCTCCAAGAGCTACTGGACGCGGGTCGTTCCCCCTCCACTCTCAAAGTTTATGTTGCCGCCATAGCAGCTAACCACGCTCAGATCGCGGGACATTCGCTAGGGAAAAGTGAGCTCATTGTACGTTTTCTTAAAGGGGCTAGGAGATTGAACCCCCCTCGCCCTCCCTCAGTTCCTATTTGGGACCTTGCGGTGGTGTTAGACGCTATGAAGGGTCCCCCCTTCGAGCCACTCCAGACCGCGACCATAAAGCTTTTATCACTCAAAACCGCGTTTCTGCTGGCTCTGGCCTCGGTTAAACGCGCGAGTGACCTACACGCACATATATATATATGTGTCATGATATATTATTTAACTATAGGCCTATATTAGAAATAAATTAAACATGTTGAATTTTAACCTCAGTGTGTTTCTTCTGTGAATTTCTTGCCTTTATGCTCATTTTATTTCTCCATGAAAGTTTCACACTAATAGTCAGGCAGGCCTCAACAGCGCAACACTGAGACCAGTAATAAATGCTAAATTGCACTGAATGTTATCAAATCAGAAGAATCATTCTTGGGATATGATACTGCCATTTGTGTAAACTTGCACGAACCCATTAAAAGTTAGGAGGCTGGTCAGCAAATGTTAGCTGTAGTTTGACTGGATTCTGCCACCGCACTTCTCTCTGATGATGACGCATAACTAACGTAACAGCATGGGGGGGTTTTCTGCGTTTGTTCCGATGATAACAGTCACAGTGTCCGTCAGAGAAATTTTCCCGGTAATGTGATAAAAAATATTTAAGACATTTTAAAGACTTTTTAAGGCCTATTTTAGGGAAAAGCATATTTAAGACTTTTTAAGGACCAGCAGACACCCTGTAAGACATAAGAAATAAGAGGAAACAACTGAAAAAAATAGAAAAATATATGTATAAATAAGAAAAGTATTTAAAAACAAGGCAAAAATAGAATAAAAATAAATAATAAAAATAAAATAAAATAAAAATAAAATAAAAGGTGTTAGTGGTGCTGAACCTACATGTGGCAGCCCCGTTTTGACAAATTTTACAGTACCACACAGTTCTAATGAATTTATTCTTATTGGAATCAAAAGAATGGTTATGAACCACAGAAACCACCTACACTACACAACAAATCCCCTAGTGTTAAATTAACACTCCTCTGAGTTTATTTCTGCAGCTAAACAGATCCAAGACTGAAGCTATCCTAGTCGGCACTCCACTTCAGGTCCAGAAGTCCGTTATCACCAGCATTGCTTTCTCTGATCAGGTCATTCCACTTTCCACTTCAGTCACCAATCTGGGGGTCAGAATGGAATCACAGCTTACTTTTGAAGCTCACATCAAACACCTGTGTAAGACCTCCTTCTTCCACCTCAGAAACATTGCCAAACTTCGTCCCATTCTATCACTGGCTGATGCGGAGAAGCTTGTCCACGCCTTTATCTCCTCCAGGCTGGACTACTGCAATGCACTCCTTATTGGCATCCCTAGCAAAAATCTCCAGAGGCTGCAGTGTATTCAGAACAGCGCTGCTAGGATCCTCATGAGGGTGCGCAAATACGACCATATCACCCCCATTCTAAAATCACTCCACTGGCTTCCTGTGTCGTTCAGGATCGAGTACAAGATCTCTCTCCTTACCCACCAGTGCATCCATGGTGATGCTCCCTCCTATCTTAAGGAACTCCTCACCACACAAACAGCCACTCGTAACCTCCGCTCTGTTTCGCTGTATCGCCTCAAAACTCCCACAGCCAATCTCCGTACTATGGGAGATCGGGCCTTCTGCTCTGCAGCCCCCAGTCTGTGGAATGCTCTCCCTGACCACCTGCGGACTCCACAGACTATAGATACTTTTAAGTGTGGTCTTAAAACCCACCTTTTTAGCAGAGCTTTTAATTGACTTTTAATTAACTTGCTACTTCTTTATTTTATTTTATTTTTCAGTTTTATTTATTTTATTTTATTAATTTACTTATTTATTTATTGTTGTTGATTGTTTTTTTTAATTCTGTAGCACTTTGAGATTTTGTTTAATATAAAGTGCATTATAAATAAAATGTATTATTATTATTATTATTATTATTATTATTATTATTATTATTATTATTTGAGTCCACACTCAGGAGTGCTAAAGGTAACACTGAAACAGTGTTAAAGTTAGAGATAATTAAGTGATGAATTATTGAGTAATGATTGGTAAAAATTAGCTTTGAGCTAAATATGGTACATTACATGGAATGGAAACATTTATGTTAAAAATTGTACATTGTCCTTTTTATAAATAAAGCTGTTAGTGAGGAACACCTGCTGTTAACAAACATAATCACAGTCACCTTTTTAGGGCACCATTATGGTGATCAGTGTTTGTTTTAGTTTTAAACAAACCAAGAGGAAATGTATCCAAACCATGTGTTGTTGTTTATATTGTGACATAAATATAATCTAAGATTGGACTAAGAATGATATCAGTTAACTACATGACGATTATGCTACTATAAAAATATAACAACACCTGAATACATTTTCTCTGTGCTTTCTTTTCCACAACAAATTTGTTTTATAAACACAGTTAAAGTGAAAAAAAATGTTTTAAGAGTAAATGTCAAAAGCTCAACTACAGCAAACAAATCACCATAATGATGACTCTTCCTTTCAGTGAATCTATTTGTTAACAGCAGTAGTTCATCTCTAATTGTCAATCACCAATCAATCATTTAATTATCTCATTAACTTTAACACTGCTTTAAAGTTATTTTTAACACATTTGAGTGTGAAGTCAAATAAACTGAGGAGTGTTAATTTAACAACTGTTTTGTTTTTGTTTTTTGTTTTTTTGCTGTATAGGCAAAATGATATGAGAAAGGAGAAATATGCAATTACTTTGTACTAAATTGTACTTATTTTTCAAATAAATATGCTTGTAACCAATTGCTTTAATATAATTGTACTCCTAATCACTTATTTATCATGCAAATATGATAATTAGAATATTACAATGCCAAAACATTTATTCCAGGTCTAGAAGGAATACAAATGAGTAATGTTTTTTTCAGGTATCACTGCCACCATTTATAATTTTTTTAAGTACATTTAATACTACTATATTATAGTAATGTATAGTAATAAAACACTGAGAAACCTTTTGTTAGATTTTTTTGGGGGTCAATCCATATTTGCAGCTGACCTATGTATGTACCTGTCACAGGGTGAGAAGGGTGATGTTGGTGATCCTGGACCCAGAGGGCCATATGGGTTACCTGTAAGTAATAATTATTAAAGGAATTATTTGGCAATTCAATAATGATTACATTAATTACTATTCTAGTTCCAGAGAATAGTATTACATTTTTGTTTCCTTTTCTTTCTTGTTTTTTGAAGGGAGCTGCTGGAACACCTGGAATTGATGTGAGTTGTCAATCGTAATGTTCTGCTTATGTGCTTAATCTTGTCGTTTGTTTCCTGGGTTGCTTCCTGCTACTGTTCTGCTCTCTAGTACCCCTGAACCAATGAGCCTCCAAACATTAATTTGTAATTACTTGAAGTTGTATTTTTGCAGGGGTTACCAGGCTTAAAGGGAGACATGGGCGACGTGGGGGAAAGAGGAGAAAAGGTGATTGTGACATAGATGTTGTGAAACGGAATGAACCTTTCCCTCTCTTTATCGATTTAATCTGATGTCAATGGACATTTACAAAGCAGCTCAGGCACAGAGACCTTCATATAGATATAATGTAGGCCATGGATTTGGAGATTAGTGTTAAGATCTTACATTTAATAGATTTTCTGCTACAATAGGAAAATAGCAATATTTATAGTTGCAGGCAAAATGATATATCCTCTGAATCTTCAGCTAATACAACAAGTAAATGTGCCCCAGCAAGTAAAGTCATAACATAATGATACCTTTATAAATCATTAGCTAATGATTAATTAAAGCAGACAACTTGAAGTTGAAATGCATGGCTTTAACCCCTTGTGGTAATTAACACATTAGTTTACATTATTAGTTAATATAATATGTTATTAAGGAATTAATACATAATGACCCATTTAACTAAAAACTATTTAATGATTACTTA
Organism: Pseudorasbora parva; assembly: GCF_024679245.1. Classification (NCBI taxonomy): domain Eukaryota; kingdom Metazoa; phylum Chordata; class Actinopteri; order Cypriniformes; family Gobionidae; genus Pseudorasbora; species Pseudorasbora parva. The sequence continues at coordinate 18,397,794 of NC_090172.1, read as the reverse complement.
ATCTATAAATCATGTAGAATCTTCATTATTTGCTGATGGAGTAATCATTAATAAATGGGTTAGTTCACCATTATTAATACATTAACTCATGACTATCTGTGCATTAATTAAGAATTAATTAATGCATATTAGTGCACCCTTATTGTAAAGTGTTACCATTTGTATTATATATAATGTGCACAATGTGCAATAAACCAATCTGTCTCATCTCCAATTCCCATTAAAAGCCAGTTGCGCTTGCACCATGGCATATTCACTATTTACATGGTGAAATATAGACACTCTCAACCTGACGAGTCAGTTTAAATACATATTTGTATTTCCAAGATTGGTGAGATGAGTAGCCAATTTCATTCATAATTACTACAAATACCGTGGGGTTTCAGTCAGGGCCTTCACTAAGGATCAACAGAACACACCCCACACCGTCGCCATAACCACCCTCCCCACCCCACACACACACACACACTGATACATACAAAATACAATAATGCAATGTACGCAATACTGTTAGGAACGTCGCTTTCAAAGTGTTCGTTGGGAAGGGTGCAAGCTAAGAGTACACGCGAGACAAAAATGCAATTTGATTATTTATTGATGATACCACTGCACGTTTAGGCAAATGGGGAAATTAATTAAAATGAGCTCACTAGCACACATACTCTTAAACAAACAAAAACACAGGCCAACAAGAACATCAAAAGAAACAGCTTGTTAGCTAACATTACCGGCTTGACATCAGGAACGATCATTCGAATGCAGCCCGTCATCCACAGCAGCGCCACCTACACAACTGGATGATATAGCAGTGTGCTGCAGTTTCAGGACCTCAGTTATGCGACCCAGGTGGTTTAGTTAGCAGCCTACATAGTATCAAGATATTTAATCTCAGGAGTATATTTTATGTGATTTTTAAAATTCAAAATGCATCAGAGGTTAGTTACACACCTGCTTTGAGTCACAATTTTAAATTTAAACAAATTAATTTACACAAAATATAAATGAAAATGAATATCAATCTTTTAAAACAAGTTGAGTACCTTAAAAATCTTAGTTTCTTGAATTATACTGTATATTGATTAACCTCCTTAAGTTTAACTTATTAGTTTATTATCAGGTAAAATAATGCACTGTGAACTAACATGAACAAACCATGAACAGATGGATTTATATGTTAACAAAAGTAAGTAAGTAAGTAAGCTTTATTTCTATAGCACTTTTCACAGACAAAAGGTCACAAAGTGCTTTGCAAAATTAAAATATACACATAAAAGATATACACATAACATACAAATATACATATATACACAAAAACATACAAAACCATAATTGCTAATTAAATGCTTGTCTAAAAAGATGCGTCTTAAGGTGTTTTTTAAAAACTTCCACAGAGTCCAAAGCGCTCAAGGCTAATGGAAGCCACTACACAGAATGCTCAGTCACCTCTTGTTTTAAAACGTGTTCTAGGAACAGTTAAAAGGTCTTGGCCCGAAGACCTCAAAGAGCGACCAGAATTGTATACATGCAGTATATCCTGGATATAAGAGGGAGCTTGATCATGCAAGGCTCTGTAAGTAATGGTTAAAATTTTAAACTGTACTCTAAAATTAATTGGAAGCCAATGTAGTAAAGGTGTAATATGTGTTCGCCTGTTGGTCTTATTCAAAACTCTTGCAGCTGCATTCTGTACCACTTGCAGTTTGTCCATGGAGGATTTGTTTAAACAAGTGTACAATACATTACAAAAGTCGAGACGAGAGGAAATGAAAAAGCGTGAATAAGCATCTCCATCACTTTTTTCAAAACCACAGATCTAATTTTAATATGTTCTAATTTGTTCCTGAGATGGAAAAAACAGGAACGGACCACAGATTTAACAAGACTGCTAAAACACATAGATTTATCAAAAATGACACCCAAATTTCGCACATTACAGTCCGAGGATAATATAGCCCCAATTGCCTGCCTAATCCTCGGAATAATGTTTGTAACACTGTCACAGTAAAGCCCAGTGTTTTTGACGTGGTTGAAATCACGCTGTTTTTTGTGTGTTGCATTTTTGCCAGATTAGTAAAAGAAAACAATAGTCAGACTCCCCTTGTGATAATAATTCAACCTTTCTTGTAAAGAGTTGTAGTTGTTATAGATGGTGGCCCATACGGGGACAGATTATTGTGAGATATCATTTAAAGATTGATATTGTAACTTTTATATTTGCAAATTGGATAACCCATCAGATAATGCTGGTGAGCAGGCTGTGGCTGGTGAGGGGAAACAGTGTCCAGAGGTCCACCCTTATCAACCTCCCCCTGGCGTTTCATACAGGGAACCTTTGCCAGTAATAGAATTAAGTTCCATGATGAGTGATATGTATATTGATAGCCAGGCTGGAGGGAGTGAAGAGGATGAACCGCCAATGCTGAAACCGAGAGGAGAAAGGTTTGAACAACTTGAAACTCAAATAGCTCAACTTTCTTCAACTCTGCAGGCTCTGCAGACAGAGGTGCAAATGCTGAAAAGTGATTTTGTAGCTAGCAATGACAGCACGGTTAACTGTGAAGCCTGTTTCAGGGATGCCGTTGATCAACGTTGTGAGGCTCTGGAAAGGGGAATTAATAAATCTTTGAACCGCTTAGAGACAGATAATGTGAATTGTCTGAAGCGACGTGTTGAGCACTGGAAAAAAGAAATGTCACAAGTAAAGACAACCAGTACCCCAGTATCGCCCCGTCCTTTTAGCCATAGTTTCTCAGATCCAGGACATTTTCCCTCTGCGATTCCTTCTCCATCAACACCCAAGCCTGCCATTAACCTAGAATTTCCTACTTTCGGTCAAAACAGGGAAACCGGTGATGTTTTAGATTTCATTGAAAAGTGTGAAAACTTTCTGTCACTCAGACCACTCACAGATGTGGAACTGCTGGCCACAATCAATGCGGTGCTAACAGGTCCTGCGAGGAGTTGGTGGGCGGCTGAAAAGTAACTGGGATGAGTTTAAACACTCCTTCATGTCTGCTTTCCTTTCGACCGATTACCTGACTGAGTTAGAAGATCAGCTAAAGACTATGATTCAAGGCCCAAAACAGAGTATTCGTGACTTTGCCTATGATTATAGAGCTCTGTGTCTGAGATGGAGGGAGGACTTGCCAAAAGCAGAGGTGGTAAGAAGAATTCTAAATAGTTGTAACCCTTCCCTGGCAAGCAGTCTCAGAGGGGCTGTGCATACTGTGGAGCAGCTCGTTAAAGTGGGATCGTTGGTGGAGAGAGACTTGAATTCAAAGAAAGACTACTGGGCTCGAGTCAACCAGCTCAAGGTATCTAATGAAGGAAAAAAAAAGTGCCTCAATCCGACGTGAGCAATCCAAACCACAAAGTGCATCAGTTCAACATGTCTCATTGATTCAAACTACCATACCTTCTCTGCTGAAAGTGACCATTGATGTGAGGAATTACCACGTCGAAGCCATTGTTGACACTGGTTCAACCTATTCCTAATGCAGAAACAGTTATGGGAGGCTGTAAAAAATCCAAAAGATCAACTCCAGCAGAGTTCGAGCAGGACATTCATGGTGGCAGATGGACTGTCTCGTGTGTCAGAGGGTAGAACCCCTGTGGCTTATGAGTGGCATGGAATGGTCTGGACTGTTGACACCTATATAATGTCAGATGAACACCTTGCGTTTCCACTGATCCTCGGATTGGACTTCTTGAAACAAACTGGGGTACAGCTGAACGTTGCCACAATGAGCTATGAGCTCAAGGTCAAAGGGCAAGTTCGAGTTTTTTACCCTTTTCTCCAGCAACCATAGTGGGAGCAGCAGTACATTCTGAAAAGGGAACTGGTAACCTCTTTGTTTATGGCTGTTCCAGTGGAGAAGGGAGAGGAGCTGAAGATAGCCACTGAGATAGAAGAGACAGTATAGCAAGACATCTACCAGAAGTCCAACCCATCTTAAATAAATGGGTGACAGTCTGTTCTGAAACTCTAAGGAGAACCAATCAAGCCATCCATCGGATTGTAACAACAGATGACATTCCAGTTAGGTCGAGAGCCTACAGAGTTTCTCTTTTGAAGAAAGAGGTGATGGAAAGGGAAATCGATAAGATGATGCAAGAAGGTATCACTGAGCCATCTCAATCTCCTTGGGCATCTCCGGTGGTATTGGTCCCAAAGAGAGATGGCAGTCTAAGATTCTGCGTGGATTACCGCCGACTTAATTCCAAGACTTCTCAAGATACATCCCTGATGCCTCTCATCCACGATATACTGGAGTCATTGCAAGGTGCCCATTATTTCAGTATCCCCGACTTGAAATCTGGTTATTGGCAGGTTGAAATGGAAGAAAGCAGCCGGGATAAGACAGCATTTATAACCCCCTTTGGGTTATTTCATTTCTTGACCATGCCCTTTGGGCTGAAAAATGCTGGGGCCACGTTCCAGAGGTTGATGGAGAGAGTATTGGGTAAGCTAAGAGGAAATGTGTGCTTTGTCTACATTGATGACATAATTGTCTACTTCCCAAACCAACAACAACACTTAAAAGATCTCAAAGCTGTCTTTCAAAAACTGAAGGAGGCTAATCTTACCCTAAACCTAAAGAAATGCCACTTCATGAAAGCAGAGCTTAAGTTTTTGGGGCATGTTGTGTCCAAGGAGGGAGTAAAAGTCGATTTGGACAAGCTTACTGCAATCAGTGGTTACCCAACCCCACAAAACCTGTTGGAAATTCACAGATTCCTGGGGTTGGTTGGGTGGTACCACAAGTTTATCCCACACTTTGCTGAACTGGCTGCCCCATTGAACCACCTTAAAAGAAAAGGCATAAAATGGACATGGACCAAAGAAACCCAATTAAGCTTTGAGAGTCTCAAACAGGCATTGCAACATGCCCCTGTGCTAGTTCAACCTGATCTGATGCAAGCCTTTAAGGTCCAGACAGATGCTAGCTCGAATGGCCTGGGAGCAGTTCTAACTCAGACCATTGGGGGAGAAGAAAAGGTGGTTGTGTATGCCTCGAGAGGATTGAGGGGAGCAGAGGTGAATTACTCAACCTCAGAAAAAGAGTGCCTTGCAGTGGGTTGGGCTGTCGAGAAGTGGCACCACTATCTGGAAGGAGTGCCCTTTGTGGTTTATAAAGACCATGCTGCCTTGACCTGGGCCTTTAACTCTCCCAAAACTACCTCCCGGCTGACAAGATGGACCTTAAGGCTCCAGCGGTTTCACTTTCAGGTACAATACCGGAAGGGACGGATGAATGTGGTGCCCGATGCTTTCTCAAGAGCTCAACAGTGTATGTTCATGAAAAATCCTCCAATTGGAATTTGGACATCCCTTTGACCATGGCAGAAATCATGAAAGCCCAGTGTGAGGATGTGGAGGTGAGTGAACTTAAGGGGAGGCTTGGGATCACTGATGACATCAACCGCATTAGATGGGAACTCCAGCAAGGGGTGTTGTACAGAGTGTCGCCCTTTGCCTCGGGCACAAAGTACCAACTAGTGGTTCCCAAGACTCTAACCACTACCTTCATTAATTATGTCCATAACAATCCACTTGGGGCACATCTGGGTCGAATGAAGACACTGCTGAAAATCCTGGAGATGGCCTGGTGGCCAGAAGTGCGCAAAGATGTATGGAAGTATGTGAAGGAATGCACCATCTGCCAGAAATACAAACCCAGTAACACCAAAGCCTCAGGTTTTCTGCAGTCCACAAAGGTGGAGGAGCCTGGCTACATGTTAGGGGTGGACCTTATGGGGCCCCTTCCCAAAAATAAAAAGGGAAATATGTATCTTCTGGTTGTAGTTGATTATTTCACCAAGTGGGTTGAACTGTTTTCCATCAGAGATAGCAAGACACATTGAATCTGCCAGATTCTACAAGAGGAGGTGTTTACAAGGTGGGGATTTCCAAAATTCCCACTGTCAGATCGAGGGCCCCAGTTCCTGAGCCAGCTGATGGAGGATCTCTGTAAGAAATAGGGAATAACAAGGAAGCTAACCACCAGCTACCACCCTCAAACGAATCTCTCAGAGCAAGTCAACAGAACCATCAAGACCATGATTGCATCCTTTGTAGGTGAAAGCCATCGGGACTGGGATAGGTGGCTGGTTGAATTTCGTTTTGCTATTAACACTGCTCGCATTGAGACCACAGGACATTCCCCTGCTGAACTAGCACTGGGCAGGCAGTTGAAAGGACCCCTGGAAAGACTTGTCGCTCATCCTCCAAATCCGGAACAGTCAGGATATTCCCTTGTAGAACGGCAACATCAAATCCAGCAGGATGCTCTAAAGTCGATGATGATGCTCTATAGTCGACCAAACAAGCCAGGTATTATAATGCCCGAAGGAAATTTGTACAGTTTCAAGAGGAAGACCTGGTTTGGGTTCGTACTCATCCGATATCAAAAGCTGATGATTTCTTTTCATCTAAACTAGCCCCTAAATGGGAGGGCCCTGTGAAGGTAAAGAAGTTAGGGCCTGTGAACTATCTTGTTGAGTGGGGTTTGGGGGAAAAGGTGAACAATGTGAATGTTGTGAACCTCAAACAATATTTTGGGGGGAATCTCCAAAATAGCCTTCGGCAGGGGGAGGGGACTCTGTAACACTGTCACAGTAAAGCCCTATATATATATAAGGTCATTGTATATGCACAGGTGCCTTTTTGTTTAAGGGGACTTTTGTTGGCCTCTAGGGACTCTTATTGTGATGGGCTGACCAATAAAGGGGAAGGACGGCCATTTTTAATGCAGAGGTTGTTTGGTGAGGTGGCATGTTTCTTTTGGCTAACATAGCTCAGAGTAATGGGCAGAGTAAAGGTTTGTTGAGGCTTACCTCTGGGGAAAAGAGACTGTGTGGTAGACCTTGCAGCTCTTTAATGTGTGCCAACTCTGGTCAAGTATACATTTTGGACTACTCTGGAGATTTTTGAACAGCTGAAGGATATCCTAATTTTTTGGGACTCTGGATGTGGTTGAAACCACAGTTTTTTGTGTGTTGCATTTTTGCCAGATTAGTAAAAGAAAACTATAGTCAGACTCCCCTCGTGATAATAATTCCACCTTTCTTGTAAAGAGTTGTAGTTGTTATATGTTGTCTGGTGCAAAAATCAGCACCTTAGTTTTGTCTGGATTTAGTTGCAGAAAGTTGTCTGCCATCCAATTTTTAATGGAGGCTAAACAATTGTGCAACAAGGATATTCTGTCCAACCTATCAGGGCTAAAATATAAATATAGTTGAATATCATTAGCATAGCAATGGTATGATATTTCTCCAAAACTACAAATAATCTGCCCAAGAGGAAGCATATACAGGCTGAACAGCAACAGGCCAAGCACAGAACCTTGGGGCACACCACAGGACAAAGGAGCAGAGTCTGACATATACAGTCTTGTTCAAAATAATAGCAGTACAATGTGACTAACCAGAATAATCAAGTTTTTTAGTATATTTTTTATTGCTACGTGGCAAACAAGTTACCAGTAGATTCAGTAGATTGTCAGAAAACAAACAAGACCCAGCATTCATGATATGCACGCTCTTAAGGCTGTGCAATTGGACAATTAGTTGAAAGGGGTGTGTTCAAAAAATAGTAGTGTCTACCTTTGACTGTACAAACTCAAAACTATTTTGTACAAACATTTTTTTTTTCTGGGATTTAGCAATCCTGTGAATCACTAAACTAATATTTAGTTGTATGACCACAGTTTTTTAAAACTGCTTGACATCTGTGTGGCATGGAGTCAACCAACTTGTGGCACCTCTCAGCTGTTATTCCACTCCATGATTCTTTAACAACATTCCACAATTCATTCACATTTCTTGGTTTTGCTTCAGAAACAGCATTTTTGATATCACCCCACAAGTTCTCAATTGGATTAAGGTCTGGAGATTGGGCTGGCCACTCCATAACATTAATTTTGTTGGTTTGGAACCAAGACTTTGCCCGTTTACTAGTGTGTTTTGGGTCATTGTCTTGTTGAAACTATCGTTTCAAGGGCATGTCCTCTTCAGCATAGGGCAACATGACCTCTTCAAGTATTTTAACATATGCAAACTGATCCATGATCCCTGGTATGCGATAAATAGGCCCAACACCATAGTAGGAGAAACATGCCCATATCATGATGCTTGCACCTCCATGCTTCACTGTCTTCACTGTGTACTGTGGCTTGAATTCAGAGTTTGGGGGTCGTCTCACAAACTGCCTGTGGCCCTTGGACCCAAAAAGAACAATTTTACTCTCATCAGTCCACAAAATGTTCCTCCATTTCTCTTTAGGCCAGTTGATGTGTTCTTTGGCAAATTGTAACCTCTTCTGCACATGCCTTTTTTTTAACAGAGGGACTTTGCGGGGGATTCTTGAAAATAGATTAGCTTCACACAGACGTCTTCTAACTGTCACAGTACTTACAGGTAACTCCAGACTGTCTTTGATCATCCTGGAGGTGATCATTGGCTGAGCCTTTGCCATTCTGGTTATTCTTCTATCCATTTTGATGGTTGTCTTCCGTTTTCTTCCACGTCTCTCTGGTTTTGCTCTCCATTTTAAGGCATTGGAGATCATTTTAGCTGAACAGCCTATCATTTTTTGCACCTCTTTATAGGTTTTCCCCTCTCTAATCAACTTTTTAATCAAAGTACGCTGTTCTTCTGAACAATGTCTTGAACGACCCATTTTCCTCAGCTTTCAAATGCATGTTCAACAAGTGTTGGCTTCATCCTTAAATAGGGGCCACCTGATTCACACCTGTTTCTTCACAAAATTGATGACCTCAGTGATTGAATGCCACACTGCTATTTTTTTGAACACACCCCTTTCAACTAATTCAACTAATTGCCCAATTGCACAGCCTTAAGAGCGTGCATATCATGAATGCTGGGTCTCATTTGTTTTCTGAGAATCTACTGAACCTACTGGTAACTTGTTTGCCACGTAGCAATAAAAAAATATATGAAAAACCTTGATTATTCTGGTTAGTCACATTGTACTGCTATTATTTTGAACAAGACTGTATGTTCCTACGGACACAGAAAAACTCCTGTCTTAAAAATAGGAGGAAAACCAATCCAGAGCTGATCCAGTAATGCCAACGGATGTTTTCAGTCTATCAATTAAAGTGCAGTGATCCACAGTATCAAACGCTGCACTAAGAACCAATAGAACCAGCACAGAGCATTTACCCCAATCAGCAGCCATCAAAATATAATTTGAAACCCTAAGGAGGGCTGTCTCAGTTTAATGATTTTTACGAAAACCAGACTGAAACTTATCAAAGATATTATGAGAATCCAAAACATTATTTAGCTGGTTCGCAACAACCTTTTCTAAAATTTTAGAAAGAAAAGGCAATTTAGAAATAGGCCTGTAGTTTTCAAATGAAGAAGCATTAAGATTGTTCTTTTTCAGGATAGGGTGAACAACAGCATGCTTAAAACAGCTAGGAACCTGGCCTAGCTGAAGAGAAAGGTTTAAAAGTGAAACCAAACATGGGCCAAGATGATTTATGGATTTTAAAAGTAAAGTAGTAGGTAAAATATCAACCGGGCTTTGAGATGGTCTCATCGCGCCCACTATTTCAATGTTGTTATTCTGGGTGAATAATGAAGTTATTCTGGGTAATAGGGCAGAAAGAGTCCAGTATTGAGGATCTGTGAACTTCAACTATATGATGGTTAGCTGATGGAACCAAGCCTGCCCTGACAGCTCTAACCTTGTCTACAAAATGAAACAAAACGTGATTGCAGTCAACATTTGAAAACACAGGGACAATACATGCAGCAGGAGAAACAGTGTTGTTAATAGTTTCAAATAAAACCTTTGGATTCTTTTCACAGGCAGAAATCACATTAATAAAATAACAGGATCTAGCCTCTTTAATCAATTTGTGTAAGTTCATAAAGAGCTCTTTAAGATACAAGCGGTGAACGTGTAGCTGCGTTGCTTTCCATAAGCGCTCAGTTCTCCGACAGACATGTTTAAGCTGCGAATGGCATCATTCATACGCGGTGATGTACTATTAACAGATGAAGTTTCCCTAATTTTAAAAGGTGCCTCTTTGTCCAACAACGCAGTACAGTGATCATTAAAGGGGGGGGGTGAAATGCTGTTTCATGCATACTGATCTTTTTACACTGTTAAAGACTTGGAATCCCATACTAAACGTGGACAAAGTTTCAAAAGTTAAGGTGGACGTTTGATGGGAGTATTTCTTTGTCAAAAATACTACTTCCGGTTAGTCATAAGTTTCGGCAAGTTTTTTGAGATCATGCGTCCCCTTTGACGTTAATGGGGGCGGAATTTCCTTGTATGGGCCTTACGGACAATTCTACCGGAAGCGCGTGAGAGAGAGCGAGGGAGAGAGCGAAAGTAACAGGCTACGCCCATCAAAGCGCTGGCTTGTAGGATGCTAAACAGGTGATGTGCACATAACAATGTCACCAAAAAAGTGCGTTTTTGGTTGCCAGACCAAGACAGTCCTGCACAGAATCCCCAAAACCCCCGCGTTAAGGCAACAGTGGATGTAATTTGCTTTTCCGGATCAGCAACTGAGTTGCGCAAATGTTTATATCTGTTCGCTGCATTTCGGTGCCGACTGTTTCATAAACAAGGCCCAGCTTGACGCCGGCTTTTCCAATCGCCTAATGCTGAAGGATGGAGCAGTCCCAACGTTAGTACCGCGGGCGGTGAGTGAGACTGCTTCAAATGTCTGTGTCTTTGCCTATGCTCATCAAGTAGCCCAAACATGATCACGTATAGCTAATTGATCAATGGAGCATGCGATGTGTAGTGCGTGTACATTTGTTTAGCTGGCCACTATATGTGTAACTTTATGTTTGTGTATTGTAAAAGCACTCCAAACAACAATACACAAAGAGGGGGGAAATATGTTGAACTAAATAAGCGCGCTTCTTCATTCAAATGCGCTACTATTCCGTGTCTTTCTATGTAAACACTAACTAGCCTGCTGTGCAAAACCAGTCCGCTTACTGTCTACACAAACCACGCGTAAACACACAAACACACGTGCACAACTGCACTTCCCACATGTACACCTTCAAAGACAAAAATACGACGATATAATTCAAGTATAAATATGTAAATAACACAAGCCGCTAAGCATAGTTAATGTATAACTTGTACCACACAGAGACGTCCTGCTCTAGTCGTTTTTGCTGCTGCTCCTGTTCAACTGCAGCCTCTGGGTCTGATTCCGGATCATAGATGTATGGCTGTATCTGATTAAAAGCCATATTTTTATTTTGAATAAAGTTTTTTTCCCGCTGTTAGGGATGAGACAGCTTTACGACGCACTCGACTCAACACACAGCGCGCTGCTGCACACGTCATTATTTAGCTCCGCTCACACGACACGCCCCCACCCGCTCGGCTTTTTTCGGAAAGACTCGGAACAGCGCATCTTTCTTATATAATTATAAAAAAAATAAAGACTTTTCGGAGATATGCAGGATGCAATGCTACTCTGTAGGTACTCAAGATTGACATGACACTGACTGAAACTGAGTGTTTCACCCCCCCTTTAAAAGCCAGTGCACAGGCGTCTACATCACTTGAAATAAGAACCAGGCTTGAGTCGAATGTGGCTGAAAATTTCTCAACAGTATGCTGGTTAATCAAACGTGAACAGGACTCTTGTTTAGCAGTGAGAGGATCCCCATCACACATAAGATCAAAAAAGATGCAGTTGTGATCACTAATAAGTACATCTTCAATACAGACATTATTAATATTTACATCATAAGAAAAGACAAGATCGAGCGTATGTCCCTTGCTGTGCGTAGGGCCAAAGACATGTTGAATGAAGTTAAAAGATTCAGTAATATTTACAAATTTAGAAGCATCTTTGCAAGTATCATCATCCACATGAATATTAAAATCACCAACAATAATCACTTAATCCAGCTTAATAATAGAAGATAGGAAGTCTGAAAAATCAACAAGAAAAGAAGCCGCTGGACCAGGTGGCCGGTAAACTAGAATACAATAAAATGAGTTTGAGTGACCCACCTTAGTCATCTGTAGTTCAAAAGAAGAGTACATGTCAGCGCTTACTGACTGGCAGATAAAATGATTTTTAAAAACCACAGCAAGACCTCCACCCAGACCTGTGAGTCTTGGTGTGCTGATAAAATTACAGTCCATAGGACAGAGTTCATTTAAGTGATAGTATTCCATATTCCGTTGCCAAGTCTCCGTAAGCAACATAAAGTCCATGCTTTTGGAGGTAAATAAATCGCTGAGCAGCAGAGACTTATTTGCAATTGAACGGGCATTTATCAGACCCATCCTGAGCGTTGCAGGAACACTCAAAACAGAGAAATCAGCCCGTGGCAGCAGCCTCAGATGCACCATACACACGCCACGACCTGAGGTAGAGTTTCTCTGGTACACCGGAACGCGAGCCATGGGGACATCAGGGAAGACAGAATGAAGGTCTGTAGTCGCAATCCAAGATCCCCAGTTTAAATCGAATTTTCAGCTGGATCTGTCTCCCTGCCCTTTTTCCTCGCTTTCTCCGCCGTCTATTTGCAGGTCGTATTAGGCCCTCTTCATGCCGCATACAAACAGCAGTTCCAGTCGGACGTGTGAACGGGGCTGCAAACTTTTCGATACCACTCCAGACATACCCGTCACTGCATTCAACCATAGAAGATCGGATTAACAGCAGTGTTTGGCGATCATACACCCATGCAGTAGACACAACTTTTGCTGACAGACTTAGTAGCAATATAGCACAGAAAACAAACAAAATGAATCGGGACGAGCAACCAGCCACAGAGGCAAAGCCAAACACAGGCGCCATCTTGGAACAGGAAGTGACACGTGTATGTCTTCGAAAAAACTTAGCTTAGCTAAGCACTTAGCTTCAAAAGACGAACTAATGGTGTTGGTTCATGGTTAGTTCATGTTAACTAATGCAATAACTAATGAAACATTGTAAAGTGTTAAAAAAAAAACAGTTACACTTTACAATAAGCTTCATTAGTTAATGTATTAACAAACATGAACTAACCATGAGCAGTACATTTGTTACTGTATTTGTTAATCTTTGTTAATAAAAATCCAGCTGTTCATGGGTTGTTCAAGTTAGTTCACATGTTCACAGTGCATTAACTAGTGTTAACAAGATTTTAATAAAGTATTTGAAATATTAAAATTGACATTAACTAAGATAAATAAATGCTTCATAAGTGCAGTTCATTATTAGTTTGTTAACTAATGAACCTTTCTTTAAAGTGTTACCAAAAACAAACCAAAAACTTTTGTTCATTCTTAATGTTATTTCATATTATTACTTTGTTTTATTATTATTACACACTTTACTTTAATAGCCTAGGTTATATAAAGTGGCATTTGTAGAAATTTAAATAAGCCACAGTTTAAAATGGCCTTAAAAAGTATTGTTAATGCTAACTATTGAGTTAATGGCTACATTACTAAAGTGTTCCAGGGATTAATTATGCAGTGCTTCCATGGAGAGGAAATATCAGGCACTTTTCCAGCTAATCCTAAACTAACTTTTCTTCAAAGAATAGAAAAAAAGCCTTCTTTGTTCTCTTTACTCTGAACATTTTAGTAACATTTTAGTGAACAAAAAAAGTAAATGCGCTGGTCTCTACTGTTGCTATAGTAGCCTATCTGACGCAACTTAATGTGCCTCTGATGATAGATAAACCGCACGCTCTTATTTCAGTGTTGGTAATGTTGTAGTTACTTTAGCAGTTTACTTTGTTCAGTTAAATGATATTAAGTCAAATGTCATGTATATAAATCATCAGAACTGTGTGTATGCATTTTAGACACTTACAAATATGTTTGCTCCGTCCATGCAAAAAATGTGCATCCTTGAATAAGCGGGGTTGTATTTCAAATGCTCAGGTATGACCCATTTCTCTAAAACTTAAGTATTTTATTTTATATAATCTAGTATTTTATTTTATATAATCCAGCGCAATCCAGTGAAGGCAGTAAATAGCGTGCGTCTGTGAAGGAGATCAGCTCTGACTGTGGGCGCGCAGATGACGCAGCACAGCGTCTCTATTAATTCATGCATGCTGTAGATATAATCAAATGTTTATTTTAAAGCACTAAATGGTTTTTGAATCGCTATTCATCCAATTCTTAGCATTTTAGATTCAAAATACATGTTTCAAGATCGTTGCATATGATTCGTCAGGATTTGTAATCAATGCATCGAGAAAACGAGTGAATCGTTACAGCCCTAGTGTCTATATATATTATTGCTGAAATGCAGCCTACTTGTTTATTGGTGTTTTCAGATCATCCGCGCGAGAGAGAGCTCGTGCATATGGTTGCCAGATTGGATATGTTTAGGTAAAACACAGGATAATATACATGTTGTTTTCACAGAAAAGCTCTGTTTGAGGTATTTAAATTACGGAAATCTGGCAACCGCAATCACGCAAGCTCTTTCTCGCGCGCGGATGATCTGAAAACACCAAAAAGCAAGTAGGCTGCATTTTATCAATTTCTCCATTTGAGATGTTCTGCTTAAAGTGTCATTCACTCAGTCTGTGTTCTGTCAGGACAGTCAGGACTCATGAGCCACTTCGATAAACAGCTGAACTGCCGTGCTGTGAGCTGTGAACCTTCTGAAATAAGCCAATCAGAGCAGAGCTCAACATTAATATTCATGACTCATGTAATGAGCATTACATCCTAGGGACAATTTATAGGGTTGTAAATGGACCTGTAAAACTGTATCTGGACAATTTTTACCCTTAAATAAGCCACATAACCTCTATGTAGATATCAGAGAACAATTTAACATATTGTTTCAAATCATTCCAGGGCACCTTTAATTATCTGGATGTGCTCCTCCCGGAATCAGTTCATAAAACTTCACTTAAATAACACAAAAAAATATGCACTATTGACTTTAGGCCAGGTTTTTATTGGTCAATGGCATATTCTATTTCTGTTGCCTCAAAATAACAACGCGCCAACAATGTGCCTGAACACAACATGTTTTCAGACAATCATGCCCATGTGCACACAATTGAGCACGAGTGCAGTTGCTATTTAAACAATGTGGTGCAGTATGTAAAAATAACTGTGTCAGGCTGAAACTAGCACAAAAGAGCACTTGCGCCGGGTGTATGATAGGGTCCTCAGTGTTTTAAACAAATTGGTTGAATAAATAGCTTATTCATTAGCACAGTGACTTGCTACCACAAACTTGCAATATTGCTTCATAATCCAATTATTGCTTCACTTGGACAATTTAATATTTCTGTATTACAAATGTATGTTTAAAATATGAATCTGACATAGAACCCAGCAGTACGCCTTGCACTTTACAATGTGAACAGTGTCAAAATAGAAAAATGAAATAGTTGAATAAAGTTTTTTTTTCTTCAGTAAACTTTGTCTATTGTTGTGGCTTACATCAGCTCAAAATTGCCAAATTATTTAAGTTCAAGTAAAGCCAAAAAGTCTACATACGTTTTCCTGTAGCTGTATTTGTTTAAGTATTTGTATGTTATATTTCAGAGTTTCATTACTATAATGGCATTTTGCCATCCCATAATCATAAAAGCCGGAAAAAAATATTTTTTTTTTTTTTTTTGTCAAGTGAATATTATCTATTATTTCTTACTCCATCAAGAAATACAAAGCAAGTCCATTGACAACAGGCTCTTGCTTTTGAAATGGCTCTGCCTTCTGCCTTCTCTTGCATGATTCCTGATTTCACCTGCCTGTTTCATAGACTGAGACTGTGCTGTGTTCAGTCTTTAATGTAATGATGAATGGAATGTGCCAATTGAGACAAAGGAACATGTGACCAAAGCAAAACAACAACAGATAGACAGATATGACATTACTCCCCCTCCTGGTAGCGCTTTCTTGCAGGCATGGAAAGTCCAACTGGGAGGGGGGAGGGGGGCACTCTGAGCACCGGGACCTGACTCTGGGCCACCAGGGTGGAGCCGTGGGTGGCCATGGGGGGTCAGGAGTCTCTATGGGCCATGGCGGTTCAAGAGCACCACCCACACGTCTCCCACCGCCAGGTCTCCCTCAGACTATAAACAAAGCTTGCACGCTTTAGATAACACGTCAGCAGTGCCACTGCGCAGTTCGCGAATACGGATTGAAAATAAACATGGAAGAGAAGACAATGCTTAATAAAGCCATAGTTTTTGTTATTTTTTGGACCAAAATGTATTTTCGATCCATCAAAAAATTCTAACTAACCAACTGATGTCACATATTGACTACTTTGATGATTGTAACGGGTTCGTTTATGGGAAGTAAGGAGGCTGGAACCGGCGAACATTCAACAACTTTTATTAAATAAACAAAATGAAAGTAAACCGCTGGCAGCCCCTCAGGGACGACTGCCTGCACACACATAACAAAACATAAACAAAAACTCCATGTAAAGTCCAGGCCTGGTACTCTCTCGTCCTTGACTGGTGTCGCTCGTCCTTATATGCCTCTGAGCTCCCTCATGAGAGGATTTAAGACCAGTGTGACTCGCAGGTGTCAAAGGTGTCTTTCGCAATCACGTCCCCGGTCTCCCTCACTCCTCCCATATCTCTTGCTCGTTCACCTCACCACAATGATGTTTTTGTAACGCTTTAGATTACGGCCCGGAAAGTACTGCATAATTAAAGCAATTACAGCATAACGTTCGGTAATTATAGTGTAACTATAAAGTAAGTACGTGTAGGTATATGGGAACAATATGTATTATTCGGGGAATAAAGGGGTACTATCAGGAAAAATAACAAATTATTTATACTGTAAGTATTTTTTAATTAAGAGGTAATTATACTGTAAGTATTTTTTAATTAAAGGGTAATTATACTGTAAGTATTTTTTAATTAAGGGGTAATTAACCATGTAGTTATGGGGTAAGCATGAATGTGCGGGCTGTAAATTAAAGTGCCTCTTGTTCCGCTCTTGTTTCATGTAGTTATAGGGTAAGTACAATAAAAACACATACACAATCTGATATCACTCGTTAATATTTATTTGAAAAACAACTTAATTCAAAACAGATTTATAACACTTATTCGTTTAAAAAAAATGTTTTTATAAACGTTTCATTTCAAATGACAACGTCCTGACTGAAAGAGGCATGTTTTGTCCCTTTCTCTTTCTTTTATTTTCTTGTTCCTCTTTTCGTTATTTCCATTGATGGATATGTGCATATGCATGTTTCTGAAACATGTGAGAACTGGCATCTCTTGTATTTTATTCTTGTTTGTTTCTAATTGCTATTATCATATATTATGTTATTGTTTGTATACTGTTGTAAGCATTAAAAAAAAAATAATAATAATGATGACAGCATCAGACATCCACATGACCAGTTTTTAGCGCGCGCACATCACTCTTCAAGTTACGTCAAGTGTGAAATCAACCCACAAACATTCACTCCGATGCTTAAAACTGCTACATTAATGTATCTTTGTGCATTGATTGTCGAATAACGTAGATGGCATTACAATCTGAGAAAGTCGAAAAGGTCAGTAGAATGTGTAATGTTTAACTTTAAAAAAAAAATCATAAACAGTCAAGAAATATTGCTGTATTGACTCAGTATGTTCAGCTGTTTATCGTACCTTGAATCGCATTCAAGTGCAGTACTGCTTGGTTTCTGTGGACAATAAATCCCGCCTCCTTTGATTTGATTGGATATCTCAAACATTTTGACATTGACAAGCGCTTTTACACCACTGAGACTGGTTGGGCAAAATAGAGTTTTTCCCTCAAGTGGGCTGCGCGGGCCATTCACTATGGCCGATGGAAGGATATACACTAGGCTACATAAATGTACTATCATTCATTCTTCATATAAACTTACGTAGCAACGGGCTGGCCCACTTTGCCCCGTTGCTCCCGATGGCCACTCCGCCCCTGAGCTGCAGTGCTCTCAGTGGATAAGCCCTAAACATAATCCACAGGTCCCCAGCCTATTCGCCGCAGTAGCACTTACCATGTTCCCACCAGAGGGAGCTCTAGTTCGGGACATAGGGATGGGTGCTTGACCTTGAGAACCAAGGTAATCAAGACTGAACTGCAACAATGCAATAGTCATGTTCCCACAGTGAGAACATGAGCTATCCGCAAAAGCTGCTTCAGTGTGCTGAACGCCCCAACACGTGATGCAGCGATTTAGACCATCAGCCTGACAGCGCGCTCTCACTATCCCAACCAGCTGATGAATCAGCACAGAGATCTTGTAAGATCGCAGCCACTGAAGTGCCTCCTCTCCAACACTGTAAGAACCTCTTCTCTGCTCCATAGAGTCACACTCTCCAGAGAAATTCAGTTAACACTGCTTAGCTCCGAAATTAAAGAAAGAGGTTCACTTCCTTATTTATACCGCACTGCGGGATAACGTCAATGTTCATTGGCTTGTTTAGTACACACTCGAAGGTGATAGGGCTTACATGCAATATCCCAATTAGTTGGTTCACATTCTGGCGTACGTTGAATGTGACCGACTGAAAGGGAACTGTATCATCTTCATGATTCATGCTTGGACCCCGATAATTGCTGCTTGTGGCTATATTTGCAGCTTGGTTTTTTTTTTCTAGAAAACTGTATCTCTATTTTATAAATATATGTACACACACAGCATGACCATTTCATTGGGTTTGTTTTTGTTATTTAATCCAATCTAGTTTCATTTTTCTTTATTTTCATCAATAGAAAATCTAACGGGTTGAGCTATATGTGCATAATGTTTAATCCATGCATAATGTTTAATTTAGTGACATAACCAAGAAGCAACGAATGTAAGAGGGAACTGATATGATACAGTTTATTTTTCCTGTATGTTTTTTTGAGCTGTTGTGGGGTATTTCCCTGCTTCTCTTTCTCTTCCCTTGTGCCCTGTAAGGCTGCTGTCAATTCTTTTCCCTTCACCTGTAATTGACCGACTCCCATCCCACTTCCTCTTGTCTGGTATTCCCATCTAACTTTTCTTTTTCCTTAAAGCCTCCCTCAGAAGCTTTCCTTCCTGTTTGAATATGTAGTTACAGTACATTTAATTCAGTTATGCATTGAATTATAATGTGAAAGTTTAGTAAATAAGACTAACAAGATTATTATCAGAATATATTGTGTTTTAGTAGTTACTGTAAAGGTGCACAGTTTGTTTTTCTCTTCATTAAATGGCCCTAAATAAATTAATAGTACCTTTGAAAAACGTTTAAATTATTTAGATAAAGGCAGTCTCTTTCACGATGGATGGATGGATGGATGGATGGATGGATGGATGGATGGATGGATGGATGGAGGGAGGGAGGGAGGGAGGGAGGGAGGGAGATAGATAGATAGATAGATAGATAGATAGATAGATAGATAGATAGATAGATAGATAGATAGATAGATAGATAGATAGATAGATAGATAGATAGATAGATAGATAGATAGATAGATAGATAGATAGATAGATAGATAGATTGATTAATTACTTGGAGCAGTTTGCCTTTTAAGATGTATGACATATGAAACAGGACTTAAATAGTAATTAAATAATTAAATAGTAACACTTTATTTTTAGGGTCCAGAATAATGCACTAGTTAAGCATTAATTAATGATTAACTTGTTCACAATTAAGCATTAGTTAAGCACCATCACACACGTCATTATTGATTATTTAACATTAAGTATGCATTAGTTAAACTAGTAATTAATTATTTGCTTGTTCACAATTATGCACTAGTTAAGCATGGACACAATAGTAATTAATGATTAACTTAACATAATAGAAAGGGCATATTAGCCATTATTTACAACTTATTTAATCCATTTATTATTTTTGTGTAGTGATGTAATTATATTTCTGTGCCATTCTGTTAAGTAAACTGAACAATAAGATAGTACACTCTAAAAAATGATCGTGATTTTAACGGTGTAAGGCAGTGGTTTTCAAACTTTTTTTAAAGCGACACTCTTTTATTTTATTTATTTTTTTGTTATCGTGACCCATATATAGGCCTACAACCATTTACATTCAAATAAGTCAAGCCAAGCATAACAATACTTATATACAATGGGCCATTTGACTGTATTCTCCATTAAACTACTAGATGGCACACATATTCAGCTCAGCATATCTGGACACAACTGCTTTTGATCCTTGATGCGTTCGCAACGGAAAGTTGATTCTGCACTAATTTGATAGCTAGGCATATCTATTGGACTCTAATTAACTGGTTAACTGTTAGACAACAAGACTTTTGAAAGAGAGAGAAAAACAGGTAAGTCACGTATAAGTCGCATTTGATTGCATTCATAATAATACCAGTAGGCTAAATAAAGCTAAATATTGTACTACAAACATAGGTTATTTTAGTTCCCCTCACTCCACAACAAATCCTTCAAATTTAACGGTATTCAGTAATAGAAGGTCTATAGGTCTATAAACTATATAAAGTCAAAACGAAATAATTTAATGAGGAACTGAAAGTAACCAGCGTTAGACTCACGCAGCCTCACTCCCTCATTCGAGTCCAAATGTATTTAGATGCTAAACCATTATTTATTATAGGCTTTGGCTACTTAACTCGCGTTCCAATATTGATGGGAAAAAATCATCCTCTTCACATACGCACAAATGTGCTTGAGAATTGCACTCCTGCGGGCAGGGGCGTAGCCATCTTTTCAGAAGTGAGGGGGACAGGAATGTCGCAATAGCATTTTTTTTTTTTTTTTTTTGGGCCAATATAATTTATCGCATCTCTTGCTTTTAATTGGGCAAGATATCTAATACACTGCTGAACAATAACCACTAATTAATATCTATAATAGTATTCTCCTATTTTTTATGCCAATTTTATGATTGGTTTACAAACACTTGTGCATTAAGACTCCATAGATTTTATGCAATGTAAAAATATATATATATTCTGATGTAAACCATGCTGTTCTCTATGTGAAGATATAGTAAAGTGTAATTTATTCCTGTGATCAAAGCTGCTGTCCATTGAACTTTCTATTCATTAAAGAATCCTGAAAAATAACATGTAGGCTATCATGGTTTCCACAATTTTAAGCAGCACAACTGTTTTCAACACAGATAATAATCATAAATGTTTCTTGATTATAAAATCATCATATGAGAATGATTAGTGAAGGATCATGTGACGCTGAAGACTGGAGTAATGATAATAAATTCAGCTTTGATCACAGGAATAAATTACTATATATTCACAAAGGAAAAAAGCTGTTTAAATTTGTAATAATATTTCAAAATATTACTGTTTTAACTATTTTTGATTACCTAAATGCAGCCTTGGTGAGCAGAAGATACTAAACATTAAAAGCTGCATTATTCATATGATAGCCTACTTTATTGTCAATAAATAGCCTACATTGAGATGACTTGAAAAACACTCATAAAGCATATATTGTCGCAATCGTCTGATTGTCATCGTCACGTTTCATAACTCATAACGATTGTTCCCTTTCGAGAGAGGTTCTTTGTATTGCGCATGGGGTAAAACTCCTTTTCTCGTGAATATGAAGCAAAACTTTATTAATAAAGGTAACCATGTAAAGCGCAGTGCAGCTGCACGGCCATAGCCCAGCGCGAGGAGCGCTCTGATTGGCTGAGCCGCGGCAACTATGGTGAGGCGGCTGAGAGGAACGAATCAATGGGGGCTTTTTTAGGAAAAAACGTCGAAAAAGGGTGCTTATATTTGCATACAGGAGGCTATATAAGACCCTGATTCGCCATAGGTGTCAGATTGTTTTCTCCTTCAGCGACACCTTCGCTGACCTCTGGAAGAAGCATTTCCGTCGAACAAGCACCAGCAGAACCTGCAGCTGAGGACGTCGGATTCCCCCGGTCTCCGCCTTACCTGCCAGCTACGCCATCCAGCGCCCATATCCTTTATTCTTTCTTCTAAAAGAGCGCGAGGCGTTGATACAAATGCCTCGCACTTCCTGCGGCTCATGCAGAGGTCCTCACCTCAGCGGCGACCGTGACATTATCTGCGTGACATGCCTTGGATGGGACCACGCGCAGCTCGCGCTTTCCAGGGGGGGCTGCCCCGAGTGCGATGTGATGGCGCTGCAGACCCTTCGGGCTCGCCTCGCCATTTTCGACCAGGTCCCTCCTCCTACCGCTGGGCCGCACCGCAAGAAACGCCGCTACCAGAGGCCGCCAGAGCGACTGAGCGACTGCACGCCGGATGATTCCCCGTGTGCCTCATCCTCGCCGGTCACCTTCACTCAGGAACAACAGCGCCCCTCCCTTGCAGCGGCCTGTTCGGTTTCCTTCGGTGGCCCGCCGCCAGAGGAAGACGAGGACAGCCTCTCTACAGCCGCTTCTGGTAGTGAGTGGTTAGTTTTTGTCTCGGAGCCTTCGACACAGACCGCCACAAGCTACAAAACCAATGTAGACGCGGAACTTATCCGCGTGCTCTCTAGGGTTGTGGAAGACCTCGGACTCGAGTGGTCCCAGCCCGAAGAGCCTGCATGCAGCAGACTGGACGAGTGGTACCTGGAAAGCCGCCGCCTCTCTTCTCCTCAGAAGCCCGCGCCTTTCTTCCCTGAGGTACACGACGAGCTTACTAAGTCTTGGAAGTCTCCCTACTCTGCTCGCGGGAGATCTGCCTTTTCCTCAGCGCTCTCCACTGTCGACGGCGCCAAGGAAAAACGCTACGAGTCTCTTCCCCCCTCGAAGAGGCTGTCGCCGCGCACCTCTGCCCGCCCTTCTCCAGAGGATGGCAGGCCAGGGCGCAGCACCCTTCCAAGCCCTGCCGCACCACCTCTGCTCTCGCCGGCCGAGCATATGCCTCCGCTGGCCAGGCTTCCGCGGCCCTTCACACCATGGCTGTCCTCCAGGTGTTCCAGGCCAGACTTCTCCGCTCTCTGGACAAGTCTGTCCTGGACTCCGAAGTTTTGAAGGACCTTCGTAGCGCAACGGACTTGGCCCTTCGTGCTACTAAGGCCTCCGCGCAAGCCATTGGGAAGAATAGCCTCCGAAGCTGACCTAGCCGCAAGGAGAAAGAGGAGATGGTCAGGTCTCGCCTCGGCCGGACCCCCATCTCTCCCTCCCGGTCTCCCAGTTTCCTGCACCCAAGTGACTGCCGACCTCAATTTCGCAGCCAACGAACCCGTTGTCAAACGCACTCGCCTACACACAAACGCTGTTATCACGGCGACACAAATAAATCACAAAAATAGCTTTTTCTCTTTAGTCAATGTGCCCACTTCTCAGTCTGTACTCCTACACTCATATACCCTCTCGTCCATGCCATAAGTGTCCCGGCGCCCACTCCACAGTGCACGTCGCCACACACAAGCATTACCCCCTCTATGCCCTCTAACACAAAATGGCAGCGCTACCGAGTTCCCTCTAGTAGGCGACCCTTATCCGCGCCAGCTCCAATCACTATCATTTCAGGCTCAAGTCTGGCAGGCCATTCCCGGTGTATCAAATTGGGTTGTGAACATAGTAATAAGGGGTGACTCGCTACAGTTCGCTCGCAGGCCCCAACGCTTTCGCGCTGTGGTCCAGACCTCGGTGAAGAGCAGTGTTGGTCACATGCTTCGCAACGAGATTTCGAAACTGTTAGAGAAGGGTGCGGTGGAGCCGGATCCCTAAGCGAGTCGGGCTTCTACAGCTGATACTTTCTCGTTCCAAAGTAGGACGGAGAGCTCAGGCCAATCCTAGATCTAAGGCATTTGAACAAAGCGCTGATGTCTCGCTCTTTCAAAATGCTGACGGTGAAACAGATCCTCACGCACATTCGCCCCGGGAACTGGTTTTTCACGATAGATCTGAAAGATGCGTACTTTAACGTTCAGATAGCCTCCCACCTTAGGCCATTCTTGAGATTCGCCTTCGAGGGGCGGGCTTATCAGTACACGGTCCTGCCATTCGGGTTATCCCTGGCACCCCGCACGTTTACGAAATGTATGGACGCGGCATTAGCCCCGCTCAGGCTGAAAGGGATGCGTGCACTCAACTACCTCGAAGACTGGCTTGTGATAGCCCAGTCTCAAACACAACTAATAACACACAGATCCTGGCTCCTCAACCACTTAGACTGTCTGGGTCTCGGGATCAATATCGTCCACCACCCAGAAGATATCTTTTCTGGGCACAGTTATGGACTCGAGACTCATGAGCGCGCGGCTTACGTCACAGCGCGCACTTTCTGTTTAGAGCATGGCGGCTTCATTCAAAGCCGGGACTCACGTTCCCCTGAAGCAATTTCAGAGGATGCTGGGCCTTATGGCCTCGGCATCGTCAGTGCTCAGGCTGGGACTGTTACACATGCGCCCCCTCGAGCGTTGGCTACGCGCCCGCGTCCCACCTCATGCATAGAAATGGGGCCGTCTTCCCGTCAGAGTAAACCACAGCTGTATCAGAGCTCTGGCTCCTTGGACGGGGACGGGGTGGTATCGGAAGGGTGTGCTTATGGGCACGGTTACGAATTTGAAAGTGGTCTCGACAGAGCCTCCACTCGAGTTTGGGGTGCCCTTCACGAGGGCAAGCCGATCTAGGGCCTGTGGACGGAACCAGAGAAACGGCTGCACATAAACTGTCTAGAGATGAAAGCGGTCGCCCTATCGCTGATAACTTTCCTCCCACACATAAAGAACCACCACGTCTTGGTCCGTACAGACAACATGTCGGTGGTAGCGTATTTAAATCGCCAGGGCGGTCTGAGATCACATTCTCTTCACCGCATGGCGGAGCATCTCCTTTTATGGGCAGAGCACAACCTGAGCTCCCTGAGGGCGGCTCACGTGCCAGGCATTCTCAATCTGGGTCCGGATATGTTATTTCCAAGGGGAATGGTCTCTTCACCCGCAAACGGTTCTCTTAATTTGGAACACTTTCGGCAGAGCGAAGGTAGACCTCTTCACCTCAGAAGACAACGCTCACTGCCCAATATTTTTCTCCAAACACAGGGACGCCCTGGCACACGCTTGGCCCAGTCTCCCTCTATATGCTTTTCCCCCGATCGCGATGCTGCCGCAAACCATCGAGAAAATCAGGGATAGCCCCGCTTTTGATAGCCCCGCTCTGGAGGAACCGAACGTGGTTCAGCTGTCAGACACAGCCCCATGGTCCATTCCGCTGAGGAAAGACCTCCTCACGCAGGCGAAGGGGGAGATCTGGCATCCCAGTCTCGAGCTATGGGCCCTCCACGTATGGCCCATCAACTGGTACCGGGAAACCTCTCCGACAGAGTTATGAACACTATTTCGGAAGCTAGAGCCCCCACGACTAGGCGGCTCTATACTCTGAAGTGGTCGGTGTTTTCTAACAGGTGTGCTGTGCGAAATATCGATGCACGCTCATACGAAACAGCAGAAGTGTTGGCTTTTCTCCAAGAGCTATTGGACGTGGGTCGTTCCCCCTCCACGCTCAAAGTTTATGTCGCCGCCATAGCAGCTAACCACGCTCAGATTGCGGGACATTCACTAGGGAAAAGTGAGCTCATTGTACGCTTTCTTAAAGGGGCTAGGAGATTGAACCCCCCTCGCCCTCCCTCGGTCCCTATTTGGGACCTCGCGGTGGTTTTAGAGGCCATGAAGGGTCCCCCCTTCGAGCCACTCCAGACCACGACCATTAAGCTCTTATCACTCAAAACCGCGTTTCTGCTGGTGCTGGCCTCGGTTAAGCGAGTGAGTGACCTACACGCACTCTCAGTGAGTCCGTCCTGTCTCGAGTTCGGGCCCAACAACTCCAAGGTTGGTCTCAAACCGTGACATGGTTTTATACCCAAAGTGCTTTCTACCCCGTTTAGAGCACAGGTTATTACACTGCTTCCATTACCCACGTCTCAGGGATAACAGGACGCGAACATAATCTGCCCTGTCAGGGCGTTGAGACTGTATCTGGAGCACTCCGCCCCCTTCAGGCAGTCGGACCTGCTCTTCGTCTGCTTTGGTGGCCGCACTAAAGGTTGTGCTGTCACGAAGCAAAGACTCTCGCACTGGATAGTAGACGCTATCTCGCTGGCATATAAGTCTAAAAACCTGACTTGCCCTATAGGCGTTAAAGCCCACTCCACTAGAGGCATGGCCTCATCTTTGGCTTAGTCGTGTGGCATTTCTTTGGAGGATATCTGTGCGGCGGCAGGCTAGGCCTCTCTGTCCACTTTTATCAGATTCTACAAACTGGAGGTTCCAGCTCTACAAGCAGGGCTTCTCTCCATCTAGGCTCTATCTTGACCCTGGCAACAGATTGCCTTATGCGTTCGGCCTATACACATTAGTCGTTAAGCACCATTCACTCTATCAAAAGATCTGACTATGTCCGATCAGCTGTTCAACTCTTCCAGTTCTTCATTCCGCTTATAAGCCACCTGTGTCGGTCTTTCTAGGGTTTTTTTGACATGTGCTAATGGAATACGGGGTCAGTCAGCACACACGGCGCTTTACATTGTGTTCCCCATACGCAATACGAGGAACCTCTCTCGAAAGGGAACGTACTCGGTTACTTTTGTAACCTCGGTTCCCTGAGAGAGAGGGAACGAGTATTGCGTTCCGTGCCGTGTTCATGCTTCTCAGGTATCGCTTCAGTCGATCTTAAAACCTGACACCTATGGTGAGTCAGGGTCTTATATAGCCTCCTGTATGCAGATATAAGCACCCTTTTTCTGTGTTTTTTCCTGAAACGCCCCCATTGGTTCGTTCCTCTCAGCTGCCTCACCATAGGTTCCCTTAGTTGCCGCGGCTCGGCCAATCAGAGCGCTCCTCGCGCTGGGCTATGGCCGTGCAGCTGCACTGCGCTTTACATGGATACCTTTATTAATAAAGTTTTGCTTCATATTCTCGAGAAAAGGAGTTTTACCCCATAAGCAATACTCGTTCCCTCTCTCTCAGGGAACCAAGGTTACGAAAGTAACCGAGTACGTTTTCTTCAGCTGCAGCTCCAGCATGACTGGATATTACCTCTACGAATCCGCTTTTGGACTTTCTGTGAGAGAGCGCCCTCCTCATATTTAGATATGAATAAAATGACAGGTCATGAATAGATTATTTTTTGTCTCTGAATTTAAATCTTGATGTATTCACATTGGTTTCTATGTAAATACACTTGCCAGTGACCTCAAGAAGCGCGCTATCAACCGAGATTAAAGAAAGCTGTTTTTAGCATCCGTGTTAACTTGCCAGCACTCGTGCAGGTAACGCCGGTGCGAATCCTGTTCGGAGCGGGTTGACTAGGATCGGTGAGACCCAGTAAAAGTGTATTTACCAGCTTCATGCATTACTAACCAGACTCACTTTATTTGTGTAATTTATGTTTTAATGAAAATAGTTTTATTTGAACTCACCATGATGGTGAACAGTATTTTCTTTAGTTGGGCTCTTGACCCTGGACTCTCCAACATTAGTTTTCTGGCTGCTTTAATTGTGTTTGTTTCATTATAGGTATGGCATGGAAAGCAAAGCAAAAACATGGTCAGGTTTTTTGGCTCTTTGTTCATGATGCTATAATCATCATCTAGTGATCACTGGTCTTGTTCAGAGTCTAAGGTTTATGTGTGTGTTAATTTTGTTTTATTCATAATAGTGGCCAACTTGCTATTTCATTCTACAGTATGAGTTTCAGCAACATTGGGACAATCTAATACTATGCAGAGTGTAAAAAAGTGTGCATAAGGTTTTAATCTATGGCAATTGTTAGACACAAACAGATATCAAGAATTAGTGTATAAATCTCAACAATGGTGACAATCAAGGAAAAGCTTCATGCTGCAGTGCATACTGGGTACCACAAATTAAAACTCTCACATGGGTCCCAGCATGCATTGCGGCATGAATAAATTATGCATCTGAAATGAAAAAAATTATTTGAATCTTACAAAAAAATTTTGTTTGTTTTTTTGCTGTTTTTCTTGTGATGTTTTATAGTAGCTTGTTTCATGTTAAGAGTAGATGTTTATCTGATTTTTGTTTTGTTTGTCACCATTGTAGAGATACATACATACATGCACTGATTCTTAATGTCTGTGTGTGTCTAAATAATGCTCTAGTTTAAAACTTTTTTTATAAACATTCATATTGTTTGATTACGACAACCATACTATGTCAACCATAAGGATGTCGTACTGTCAACCACATGGCTATTATTACACATACTACACAATTAACACATTACCATTATAACCAGAGCATGAGAATCTGAATGAGCTCAGTGATTCAACCACTGCATGATGATTATATCATTATCATTATAGAGCCAAATCACCTGGCCATGTTTCTTTCTTGGCTTTCCATGCTGGAACAAAAGTGCTTTATAAACACAGAAAGCCTGAAAACTAATGTGAAAGAGAAAGAGCCCAACTAAAGAAAACACTGTCACCATCACCATCATGGTGACTTCATATAAAACTATTATTTTAATTAAAACAGAAATTACGCAAATAAAGTCAGTCTGGTTAGTAATGTGTGACGCTGGTAATGCTTTTTGTGGAGTTGTTTAATCCTCTGCTGAGATCTTCAGAGATTTAATGTCTTCTTTTATCTTCAGTTGATTTCATCTAAAGCTGTGGCTGAAGTCAGTTGTAGTTCTTGTGTTTCTCTTTCCTTCAGTGATTCTGCTCATTATCATCAGGTGTTCATCACTAATGCTCAATCATCACTTAATTATCTAATTAACATCAACACTGCTTCAATGGTACTTTAACTTAGTAGTGAGCACACACATGAACACGGGGAAGTGTTCATTTAACATGAGCATTTTTCGGTGTGCTTTTCCATAATTCTTAACTGTTAAATTTACGTATAACTGGCATATATCAATTCAGTTTATTAATACAATTACATAAATCTTACCTGTTTAATTTATGTATACTTACAAATATGAATCACATTAAGTTTATTAATTTGTTTATGTAAAAATAATCCAAATGCATTGACAATTTATATGCAATTTAAATACAGTCCCTGACAAAAGTCTTGTCGCTTATCTATTTTCTAGAGATACCTGATATTAACCTGACTTTTAATTAATTAATTGGTGTTAGAAATAGCTCATATGAAAAGCTAAAACCCTCCCAAATGATGTTTAATGCACTGAAATAAATAATTTTCACAGAAAAAATATTTATCATTTAATCAAGACAGAAAGGTCCAATTTTGGCAAGACAAAAGTTTTGTCGCCTATACAGAAATGGGACAAATTTACTGCAAATACAAAAATATGTCAGCAAATTAAGTTGTGGTGCTGTGAGATCCAAATTTAATATCTTGTATGACTTCCATGAGCTTGAAGGACTGCATCCATGCGGTTTGGCAAGGATTCATACAATTTATTGATGAAGTCATCAGGAATAGCTAAGAAAGCAGTCTTGCATGCCTCCCAGAGTTCATCAATATTCTTTGGTTTCGTCTTCCATGCGTCCTCTTTCATCCTACCCCACATATGCTCAATGATTTGATGTGGAGATGGAAGTATGCGATGGAGCACCGTCCTGCTGCAGAATTTGGCCTCTTTTATGGTTGGGAATATAAGAGGTAGCTAAGATTTCTTGGTATTTTAGACTATTGATGTTGCCTTCCACCCTGCAGATCTCTCGCACACCCCCATACTGGATGTAACCCCAGACCATAATTTTTCCGCCACCAAACTTCACTGTTTTCTGGGTGAATCTCGGATCCATTCTGGCTCCAGTAGGTCTCCTGCAATATTTGCGGCGACTGTGGTGTAATTCAATAGAAGATTCATCTGAAAAATCCACCTTCTGCCACTTTTCCTGCGTCCATCCTTTTAGCAGGCTGTGGGCCTTGGCAAATGCCACACGGTTAGGGTTGGGAACCGAGAACCGGTTCTTATGCAGAACCGATACTGATTTTTGAAAAATACCGGAACCGCGCGAAATTCCTGAGTGTCGGTTCCGAAAACGGTTCTGGTGCAATGTGTGTGCGAAGCGCTGGGAGTATAGCCGCGAGCCGCGCTCCCGCTCTCTCTCTCTCACACACACACACACACACACACACACACACACATACTCACACTCACACTGTCCTAGCGCTGCCGCCTCCTTTCCCCTCACGTCACTTTTTTAAAATCCCCCACAGCGCGAGTCCCGCAAACGCGGCGCCGAGGAGCTTGTTTGTAATCCAAGGACAATGGCTCATTAGTTTCGAAATGGTTTGGGTACAAGGTGATCGTGCTGAAAATAAAGGCATTTGTCTAGCGTTAGAAGCTCATTTGAAACATTGCCGCGGCTCATTTAAGAAAATGACAGCTCTGAAGAGACGCCGCTTTAGTTCGAGGTAAGTTAGTGCTAACAATAATAAAGAAAGACGATCAACACCTTATGTGTTACCACTGAAATGTGTATATATATATATATATATATATATATATATATATATATATATATATTTCCAAATGTAAGCCCATCTTATGCGGAATGCACGTTTCATACTGTCGTCTGCTCTGGCTCTAACTGTTTACTTTTTGCAAACCTTGTGAGCGCGCAAACGCTGCGACCTCGCACCAAATGTTTTTATTGGTTTATTAAGTACAAACAGGAGAGTTATGAAAAATTGAGCGCGAGGGATATGTTCACTTCACACAAAAATATTTTGGAATGAGACGGCTAACTGTAGTGGCGTTTAGTCCACTGTCTATAATAGCCTAATTTAGAGATCACTTTTTTTTTTTTAACAGACAACTTTGATCGGTTAACGTTGACGGTCAACCATCGGTCAAACAGTCATCGGTTAACATCCCTAAAACAGAGAGAGAAAATGTAATAAGACAATTTCAGAGGTGTAAATTTGAACATGTTTATTTTAATTTCCATAAATTCCATATGGCTCGATTAATCCTGTAATATATGTATAGTACAGGACTTTTTTTTTGACATTGCCAACCTGTAAATTATTTTGAGAGCAAGTAATAAACACAAAAAAGTATTGTTTAAAGTTGCGTATTGTGCCTTTTTCCTTTACCACTATTTGTTTAATAATTTTAATGGAACCGGAATCGGAACCGGAATCGTTAGGCGGAATCGGAACCGGAACCGGAACCGGAAAATTTCTCACGATTCCCAACCCTACACACGGTTTTTCAATTGTCTTTTGTTTAGTGCTGGCTTCTGGGCGCTGATTCGACCATGGAGGCCATTTCGAGACAGAATCCGACAAACTCTTCTGGTTGACACAGGGACTTCAGGTGACCACGTCTCGTGGAGCTCTGCTGCAGTGGAAAATGGGCTGGCCTTGGATTTTCAAGCCAACAAACGTTCCTCTCGAGCAGTTGTCTTGCGGGTTCTGCCTGACCTGGGCTTGTCAAAAACGTCTCCAGTCTCTTCAAATATTTTTTTTTATCCTCTGTACTTGACGCTGAGACACATTGAAGGTGTCTGCCACATCAGCAGTGGATCTGGTCTTCAGCCTCTTGATAATCAAAACTTTAGTCTCAGGGTGAATCTTAGGCATGTTTGCAGAGGTCTAGTTGCAGTTGATGTGAAGGTCTAGCGTACTGGGGTTCTTTTTATACACACTTGAGACCTAATTGATCCATTATTAGTCACAGGTGAAGCTCATATGACAAGGTGACAACACTTATGTCTTTGCAAAAATTGACTCAATGGGCTTTACCAAGCTGTGAATATTAGAATACTTTTTGAAAGTTTAGATTTTCACTGAAACATTATCACAAAAGCTGGTGGGATTAAAATGAGCCATTTCTTGTAAAAATAGAAGGGGGGATTAAAATGAGCCATTTCTTGTAAAAATAGAATAGAAAAATATATAGAAATATATTTCAGTGGCACTTTCGGTCAATTTGTACACAAGCGACAAGACTTTTGTCAGGGACTGTACATAAATCTTATGCTTTTTGTTTCTTTTTTTCTTTTAGTCTTTACATTTTTATGTAATACTTACTGGTTTTATATTTATATTTATATAAAATAAAATAAAATAAAAACAGTGCCTAATTTTGAATTTCATAATGTACATAGTTTCATAATTCTCTGGTAACGGCAGCTGCCAGCGTTTTCCTGTAAAAATAACAGTTTTTCCCCATAAAATTTACGGTAAAAAAACGGCAGCTGTGGTTGCCAGAACTTTACCGTAAAAAATACGGCAGTAACGTATTAGGTTATACGGGACAGCACCATATAATTTAAAGGTTTATAATGTAATAATTAAAGTTAAAAACAATTTATTTTACAGGTCAAAACTGTATAATTTAAAGGTTTATACATTTTATTTTATTTAACAGTAAAGCACCGTTTAATGTACAATTTTTCGAAGTGAAAAAGAACAGGTCATTGTGTAATTAACAGTGAAAAACCGTAAATTGACATTCCCAGAATTCCCCATGTGACACTTCGCATTGTATGCATTTTCATTAAATTAACTGTTTCTTCTTAGTTTTTTCTAATCACTTATGTACATTAAGGTTTTATTTTACATCTAATGTTGTTAAATTAATGTTTATTGCATTTTTAAAAAGCCATGTCTATTACCATGATGGTGTTTGGTGTTAAGTGTTTGTGTGTGCACCTTCTATATATTAATATTGTCCCTCCAAAAGCTGCTTGTGATGAGCTTTGATTTATCATGTGATTCTCATCACCACTGTAATTGGTGGCTGTCAAACTATATCAAAGTTGATAACAGATATTAGCATTTCAATAAGTTACCGTAATTGTTTTATAGTGCACTGTACTCATTATTATTACAATATAGACTTTCAAATTATATGGTTTTGAACTGTAAAATAAACATAATTTTTACCCATAATTACCACATTATAAACCTTTAAATTATATGCTGTTGTCCCGTAAAATCTAAATGTTACTGCCGTATTTTTTTACGTAAAATTCTGGCAACCACAGCTGCCGGTTTTTTACCGTAAATCAAGCGCAAGAAAAGCGCAAGCTTTTCATTCTGTCAGGCAGAATACGGGGGTGTGTGGGACTGCGGGACTGACAAGTGCAATTTAATAAAAAAATGTCTGAAAACACCACACACCGCTAACTACACACAATATTTAAAGCAGAAATGTTGCTGGTCACGTAATTCGTGCTGTTGCGATTAATGTGACCACATTAATGTGAGCCATGTAGGCTATTATTCGAGTATGAATAATAATAATAATAATAATAATAATAATAATAATAATAATAATAATAATAATAGTAATAATAAGTTTAATTTATATAGTGCCCTTCCCAAGCTCAAGGACGCTTCACAATAACAGCAAATAACAGCAGTTAAACATAAACGGACTAGTGGACATTTGCCCAGTCCAAGTAATTGAATGATTGCAGTTGCAAGTCGCACTACATTTATGATACAACATGAAAGACAGAAGTAACAAATTAATTACAGACGGCATGGTGGGCAATTAGAGTAGAGATGAAACAGATTTAACATATTGATTGTGTTATGTCAAGTTAACAATTTCATGACTGATAATACTGACTAAACAAGTGTGTTTTGAGTTTACTTTTAAACTCATGTAACATTGTTATTGTCTTGAGAGGCAGGGGTAGAGAGTTCCATAGTTTAGGGGCTGTAACAAAGAAAGACCTGCCACCCATAGACGATAAACGAAATCTCCGCTCACAGAGGAGGTCACATCCAGAAGATCAGAGATCTCGAGGGGAAGTATAAGGAGAAAGTAAGTCAGAGAGATAGGCAGGAGCAAGACCATTGAGTGACTTTGTAAGTGATACGTGATGACACGGGCAGCCAGTGCAGTTTAAACAGTGTTGGAGTTATATGGTCTGTTTTTTTTAGTATAAGTTAATAGTCTTGCAGCAGAGTTTTGGATATATTGCAAACGTGAAATAGAGTGAGCTTGTTAGTCCGGAAAAAAGAACATTACAGTAGTCGAGGCGAGATGTAATGAACGCGTGGACTAGTGCTTCAGCGTCTTTTGGGCTGACATAGGGACGGAGTTTGGCAATACGGCGCAAATGAAAAAGGATGCTTTACAAAGTTGACTAATGTAAGTGTCGAATGTCAGTGCAGGATCAAGAATGATACCCAAATTTTTGACAGTGGCAGACGGAATTATTGCAGTAGCTTCAACGTCAAGTCTTGGAATATTACTTACATTCTTTGTTAGTGATGGAGGACCAACGATTAATATTTCTGTTTTAGTCAAATTCAGACTTAGAAAATTGGAGTTGAGCCAGGTCTTTAAATCATTAACACATGATGATAGTGATATGGTCTGGTAAATAGAATCCGGTCGGCAAGCAGTGTATATCTGGATATCGTCGGCCTAGCAGTGGTATTGAAAACCATGGCAGCAAATAATTTGTCCGAGAGGCAGCATGTAAATGATGAATAGCAACGGGCCAAGAACTGATCCCTGTGGTACACCTTGTTTGAGAGTGACAGTGGGAGATTTGTAATTGTGCATAGTGATGTAGTATTTCCTATCTGTTAGATAGGAGGCAAACCAGAATAACGCGGCTCCTGAGATACCAATCTCTGATAGGCGCGTGAGTAGGACTGTATGACAGACAGTATCGAAAGCTGAGCTGAGGTCAAGTAATAAGAGTAAGGAAAGGTTTCCCGAGTCACCAGCGAGTAAGAGGTCGTTGATAACCCTTGCTAATGCAGTTTCAGTACTGTGGTTTTGGCGAAAACCAGACTGAAATAAATCAAAACTGTTATTGAGTGATAGATGTGACTGTAGTTGAATGGCAACAACCTTTTCCATGATTTTTGAGACATACGGTAAATTGGAGATTGGGCAGTAGTTAGCGTAGTCAGTTGGGTCCAGGTTAGTTTTCTTAAGAATAGGAGTAACTGCAGCCAGCTTTAGTGAGACTGGAACAGAGGCAGAGAGAAGTGACATGTTCACAAGATGTGAGATGGGTGCAGAAATAGCAGAGGTACAGTGTTTCAGAAGGGTTGTAGGTGCAGGATCCAGCCGGCAAGAAGAAGAATTAGATTTCTTTATCATTTCACTAATCATGGTGGGATTGGATTGGTCAGCAAAAAGTTATTAAGTGTGTGTATCTGAGCTTGCTCACAACTAGAATCGGTCGGTTCACCACTAAAAGTCCCACATAACCACATAAAGCATCCAGTTTTTCCTGAAAGTGGTGCAGAAAAGAACAGCACAATTTGTCCGATTCTTGTAGACATGCATTGTGCACGGGAGCCTTGACAAGCTTATTTACAATGCTGAATAGTGATTTAGGCCTGTTGTTTGCGTTATTGATTAATTTAGCGATATAAGAAGAGTGAGCTGTGTTTAAGGCGGATTTGTAGAGGTTAATATGTTCCGAAAATGCTTGGAGGTGTACAGTTAGGTTGGTTTTCCGAAAAAGACGTTCAAGCTGTCTGCCTCTGGCTTTCATGGCCCGTAGCTCAGCATTAAACCACGGCGAAGAGTGAGACAGGGGGACAGACCTAGTCCTAATTGGAGCATGCTCATCCAAAACATCAGCAATAGCAGAATGGTACAAATCAGATATTTTGGCTGGACAGGTGGAATCAAGAACATCAGAGATAGCAGAAGAAGTAATCGATGCGGCAAACATACTAGCATTAATAACATTGATCTTACGATAAGAGATGTTAATATTGTCAGTACATTTAGTTGGACCGATTAATGTAAAATCAAATGTAATAAGCTTATGATCAGAGATAGGAGTGACCAGACCATTGATGGAGATGTCATTCAAGCCAGATGTACAAACTAAGTCAAGTGTGTGGCCATGAGTATGAGTTGGGAAGTTTACATTCTGATAAAGTTCAAAGCAGTCCAAAACAGACATTAACTGAGTCCTATTAGAGGAGGGAGTATCAACGTGAATGTTAAAGTCACCAAGCAAGATGACCTTGGATGATGAATCACAGGCAAGCGTTAGTAGTTCACTTAGTTCAGAGAAAAAATTGTTTTGCAGTTTGGGTGGTCTATAAATCAGGATGATTGTAAGGGGACTGTTCGAGGAAGTTTTCAAAACCATATATTCAAAAGTCGTAGTAATGTGGAAGTCCAGTTGAGCAAGTGTTATGGAGTTGCGATAAATGACCGCAAGGCCACGCCCTTTAGTGGATAGGTGTGGCTTTGAAGGGTGCTGGTATCCGTATGGTGTTAGCAGATTCAGATGCATGAAGTCATTCGGTGTTTGCCAGGTCTCAGTAAGGAATATCATGTCCATATTATTGTCAATAATAAGTTCACTAAGGTAGAGGCCTTTGCCCGAGATAGAGCGACAGTTCAGTAGAGAAAAGTGATTTTGCAGCACATCTGAATTATCAGCTAAATTGACATTGTAATCTGACTTTCTTATGCAGACGAGCAATCGCGGTGGACGACAGTCGCTTTGGCATTTTGGATTGACCAAAGTTCTGTGACTTGACCAGATGCACGGGATAACAGTTGGTGTTGTTATACGTGTTATACGTGTTATACAGTTATACGTGTTAGGGGTTCGGATGGCGGTCGCCATGTTGCTCCTCCATCTTGAAAGTACATTTGCCAAAGAGGGACATACCCGTAAATTCAAGCTTCGCTTTTCGCGTTTTTACACTCGATGGCACCGTGCCGCATGTGAAGAGGAGGATTGCTTGAGGCTGCTATATGATGATGAGGATTGCTTGAGGCTGCTATATGATGATGGAGGATCACTCTTTAAGCCCCTTTCTAACTGCACGTCGAACCCGCAATATTCCCGGAACATTGCCGGGTCGCCTTCTGTGTGAAAGCAACCACGTCCCGGAATTGATTACCGAATTCGACCCGGGTCGGGAACCTAGTAACATTGCGGGATATGTATCAGAGTCGCCAAGGAAGCGGAAAAGAGAATTAAGACGGCAACGCAACAGGCAAATCAACAAGACAAAAGTAAATATTAGAGTGGCCTTTGTAAGATGGAAAGAGCTCATGAGGAGCAACGATTTTAAAAAGAACGCCAACGTTTCCTGCTTTCTTCTCGACAGGTAATATTAATTCAGCCTATTTGTGTATAATGGAAGTTTTATTGTTGCTTGGCTAATTATATCATGGTGTGCTGAGCATAACACTAGAACGACGTCTAGTTTTCCTCGCGTCAATGATGAAAAAGTATTGTTTACCTTATAACATAAATCCGTGTTCTATGACGGATAACATGAGATTAATATTTGAATTGCATTATAATTTGTTTGCCTTACGCTAGTGATGTCTTACAATATACAGAATAACGACAGCACTGATAAAAAAGTTCCTTGACTAAGATTAGCTTGCATTCGGTCTGGGAACCTGATAGCTGATGTTAGCAATGAAATGGTAAAAAATAACGAAAACGTAAAACTATTATTCATTTTAGATATATTAATTTGATCATAGATCATTTAGCAAATTAAATAACTGCAAATTATAATAGTTTTCAAAAGTAACCTCATCACTTGCAACACTCACCGAAGAGGTCGAACTGGAAGCCATGACTAAATCGGCCACCGTAGGAGTTGAAACGAATTCGAATTTGAGAGGAACAGAAACTATTATTAACTGGATGGTCATATATCTTTTCACCACTAGATGGGGGGAAAATATCACACAGTGTAGCTTTAAAGCTGACAGAACACTGATGAGAATATTACTATAGAATCAATAGATGTATACCACCAATTTAATTTAATTTGATTAAATTAATGTTTAAGTTGATATTTACAAGAAATATTGTAACTGTGACTAACTTTAACTGCTGTAAAAAGCACCTTATTTGTTTAAAGTGTTTGCAAACCATATGTTATTGGACTTTTGTTCATTTAGCAGCACTTTTGTATTCATTATTGAATTTTGCGCATACTGCAATTAATCACTATTAATCACAGAAAATCTTGCTATTAATTGCGGTTAAACATTTTAATCGTTGCCCAGCACTAATTTTAAGCCCTACTCGCTGTTGATAAATCACATTCAATTAATGTAAAGAGCTAGTGTCAAGGCAGATGTCCTGCAAAGTTTAGCTCGACTATTTAAACACCTGAACCAGCTAAGCAATGTCTACTAAATATCTAAAAATGTTAATGAAAGTGTGTTGGAACTGGTTGGATCAGAACTCTGCTGAACATGTTTCTCCTGGGTCAGGACTGGGTTTTAAATCTATTAATGAATGTGCAAAGTTGGGTGTCTGCATGCAGATTTGTAGGTCAGTCAGTACAATGGAAAATGGAATCTACAACAAAACTTTATTCTGTTCTGCATATGCAAACAAAACTGCAATGTTTTTGAACTTTTGAATATGTCTTTATCACATTTTTGTCTTTATACCCTGAACCTTATTAACTGAAAAAATGTTACTGCAGGAAGTGGAGAAAAAATAATACTGTTTTCTGAAAACTCTTCAAACACACTGGATAGGCCTGCAGCTTCTGTGATGATATGCATTCAGGGCACTGCCTTGAGTTCTCTATCCATTGGTCAATAGACCTTACACGTCACCACACTCATGCAGCATGAGGTGAATGCAGATTCTTCAACGATAGCTTTATAAAGAAAATATAGTCAACATTAACTGCAGATGGTGCCAAATAAACATGCTTATTTGGAAAACAGTGTCATATCACATCAATTACAGCTGATAGCAAAAATGATAAAACCTTTTGTTATTGCAAAAACCCAGTCTATAGGTGCCACAGACTTGCAAATTTTATCACTCAATAGATTTAACATGATTTCAGCCGAGCAATATCCATGCTACTAGCACCAAATTAGTTTCTTATAATGGGTAAATACACTGAAATGGACATAGTTCACCCAAAATGAATAAAAAATCCATCATTTACTCACCCTCCAAACACACATGACTTTCTTTCTTTTGCTGAACATACACACACACAAAAAATTGTAACCTACTATAAAACCTACTGTATCCTACTGTAGAAGTCAATGACATTGACTGTCTGATTACCAACATTCTTCAAAGTATTTTCTTTAGTGTTCAGCAGTACAAAACAAAAAAAACACAAAACATACAGGTTTAGAAAAACACCTTGACGGTGATGATAGAATTTAAATTTCAGGGTGAACTATACCTTTAACATGTAATATGTTGCCTATGTCAGTATGTGTACACTTGTAATTAAAAAATAATGTAAAGTATTACATTTAGCAAATTACTACATCACAAGTAATATAACAGTATTTTTTTAATAAAAATTTGATTGAGTAAACAAGATATTTGTGTTTGTAAATATGTTTTTATATTTTGAATTTGTCACTAGGCTTAAGTCAACATTGGAAGCCATTGATAAATTAGAGAATACGGTTTCAAGGCTGTACTCATTCATTATAAACTAGTATCTAAGTATTTTTTGGTGATGATGATGATCTTGTTTTATATTATATATATTTAAGGAGGGAGAAGTCAAAATAATTTATGTGGTAACCTTTTTCTTTTTTTAAATTGTCACAGAGATGCTGAAAAAGCTGCCCTTCACTACCTTAAATCCTAATTCGAGTAGCTGTTGAAGGCCTCTCATGGTTTGGAGAATGTATCCAGACAGATTCAAGAGATGGTTTCCAGTACATAGGGAGCAGCACAAAGGGCAAACCTAGGAAGTTCCAGATGAACAAACATTAAATGCAAAAAACAGTGTGAATATCTTAAAAGAAACTAAAGAGTTGCAAACTCTGAAGCAGTGTTCAAGTTTTAATAAGTTGTACAGCTTGAAGTGTAAAGCTTGTTCTCATAGACAGATACGTCATATTTATGAATGAAATTAATTTGTCATTTAAACTGATGCAAACAGGGAAAGTGAGTAGAAAAGACTTATCCTGTCGCCCCCTCTAGTGGACAGCTTTAATCATTACCGCATTCATTGCTCAGATAACGCAAGTCAATGGGATTTTTTGGGAAAGTAAGTCTGACCAGTTAGAAAAGATATAAGCGAGTCAGACTAGTCTGAAGGTCTGAGCTGAGTTTGGTGAAGCATTATTTCTCATAATATTAATAATAAATCATATTTATATAGGACTATATGCTGGAGCTCTCAAGCAAACTTAATAAAGACAACTCAGAGAAGAGAAGTGATGTTCTCAGAGAACATCACCCAATTCATTATTTAATATTTGTTTTATAATAAAAAATAATACGATTTTAAAGGTATGTCGTGCTCGTCAACCGACATGATTTTAATTAATCCCAAACTCTGCTAATTTTGTCAGTATCAATATGTTTACTGATACTTCTCACTTTTCTGTCTCTTTCTTTTCACGTGAACAAAATAGACACATGCTTACATTCACAAATTTAAACTGTATTTCTATTCAATTTTCAAAATTATTGACATGTCATACACGCCTTACCTGCCTTTTGATGTAAATAAAAGACTAGAGTGGCAAATATCACGGACATATTATCATGTACAGTTCAGCTTGTTATTTATTTTTATTTCCATTTTCCTTTTATTCAAAGAGACGGGACTATTTGCACTGTATTTATCAATGAGAGGGCTATCATAGCCTACTCAAATAATACTGTGGCTCACATTAATGGGGTTGCTTGCAAATCGCAACAGCACGAATTACATGACAACATATTTCATATAGCAACATATTTCTGCTTTAAATATTATATATGTGTAGTTAGCAGTGTGGTGTTTTCAGACATTTTTTTTTTATTAAATTGCATTTGTCAGTCCCACACTCCGTATTCTGCCTGACAGAATGAAAAGCTTGCGCTAAAGGTGGAGCTGTTTGACCAATCAGATGAAAGAGGCGTTTCATCGCTGCCCATGTGTGGAAACGAAATATCGAACCCATAAACCATTTTGTAAAACACAAACGAAATATGAAAAATCAAGCCAAAATCGAATTTTTCTTTTTTTAAACTAAACAAAAAAAAGAATAAACAAGCGGATTTATCTGTTCTCGTTATTCCATTCCAAA
This sequence comes from Pseudorasbora parva, assembly GCF_024679245.1. Lineage (NCBI taxonomy): Eukaryota > Metazoa > Chordata > Actinopteri > Cypriniformes > Gobionidae > Pseudorasbora > Pseudorasbora parva. The sequence goes on along the minus strand of NC_090172.1, from coordinate 18,356,946 downwards.
CAGGAAATTAAATGATCAGATGATACACGGACCCAATAGTAGTCCGAGGGCGCGTCTCAAACAGATCCCTAGTCCACTAGTCAGGGCACTGCTTAAGACATAAACCAATGGGCTGACTCACTCATCAGTGCCCTCACTACTGAACTAGGAAGCTGATTGAGACGCGCCCCAAGTGACGATGTGTTGCAGTCGCAGTCCTCTCTGGCGATATCGTTTTGTATGAGGTAGCGTTACACAGAACAATTTAAGTTATTTAATTTAAACTTAATTTGACTATTGGAAGGCGCGCGTTTCTCATTCACCACAGACTGTAAACAAAAAACTAAAACACGGCATGTCGCAATCTGTGACGAAGCAGGCGAGAGCCAATGAGCGTTTGATATCACTGCCGTAAAACGCAATGTTTGAATTCCTAACGAGCGCGGGATTTGTTTACGGCCGCTGTTGAAGAGACAAATGAAGAACGCTGGATAAAAAAGTTCCTCGTATGGATTCCAAAGATGTGGATTACACCGAACAATTTAAATGAGTGTCTTTTGTGAATTTATTGCGTTTTGGTGTACTTTCAAGTCATTGTGTCCCATGGCAAGCAAAATAAGTATGACATGATAAATAATGGTTAAATGATTACAGAAATCTTATTCATTTTAGGTTTTTAAGGTGTAGTTTTGTTTAATGTAAATCCCTTGAACCGAGTTTGCAGCAGAATGTTTATTGCTTTTAATGTTGTACGTATTAGATTCATGTAGAACTATACATTACATATCAATACACATAACTGCTAAACAATAAGAACTTATCTTTAGAATAGGGGTCAAATTGCCTTTATTAGTACTGTATTAGGCTTAATTATTGGCTTATTCTGGTTAGTAAACTTGAATATTACTCAATTAATGCCATAATTGAGGAGGATAAAACTTTCACTTTAGAATAGGGGGTCAAATTTGCTTTATTACACTATTTTAGCCATTTATAATGGCAAAATCAGCAGTAATTAAACATAACTACTATCTTATTGTTCAGTTAACTTAAGAGAATGGCACAGAAATATAATTACAAAACTACACAAAAATAATATATGGCTTATTAAGTTGTAAATAATGGCTAATATGCCCTTTCTATTATGTTAAGTTAATCACTAATTACTATTGTGTCCACGCTTAACTAGTGCATAATTGTGAAGAAGCAAATGATTCATTACTAGTTTAACTAATGCATAATTAATGTTAAATTAATCATTAATTACGTGTGTTCGTACTTAACTAATGCTTAATTGTGAACAAGTTAATCATTAATTAATGCTTAACTAGTGCGTTAATCTGGACCCTTAAAATAAAGTGTTACCTATTTTTCAGCTGACCTAACTATTGTGTCCACAGGGGGAGAAGGGAAAGAAGGGCAAAAAGGGGCCTAAGGGGGAGAAAGGAGAACAGGGTGCCCCTGGATTAGATGCACCCTGCCCTCTGGTATGTCCCAGCTGAGAGCTGGAAAACTACCCAAGACAGCGGACATCTAAGGGAAGAGTTGTCCCGTGGTCAAAGTGGCAGCCTACCTCATCCTTGATATCTGAAATAACTGTATAAATTATCATCATAAATCATCGATATTTTGATATCATTGATCATCAGATTATCATCGATAATCATTGAAATCATTGATAATTATCAAAAAATTATTATTATCATAATTAGCTTTGCAAAAACAAATACTTTTAGGGGTGGAGGGGGGTTTGCTTTCTAGGACAAACGCCTGGACAAATTGGTCTCTTTTAAGGTAAACCATTATTCATATCAAGGAAAGGTGGTTAACATGATTCCCAAGGATCCACTGGGCTACTCCTCTCTGCCCTATGCCGTGCCCTCTCAACGGGTGGACGGAAGGGTGCCTGCAGCCTCTATCCTAGTAACACTCCTAGTTCCGTTTCTATGACACAGGGTTTCCGGGGCTTTAAGGGTGAAAAGGGCGAGCCAGGTCAACCTGGCCTGGATGGGCTGGATGCCCCGTGCCAATTGGTACAGTATCCTGTTTTCCTATCTCTCCTGTGCATGATGGCTCTGCATCCTCACTGCTGAGCACCCCTCATCCAAGCTTTTGGCAAAGGAGCTTTAACTTTAAACTCATGCATGGCTTAGTGGAGCAGAGCTTACAGTATCTCATTGCCTTTTCACCTTTAACACATGTACTGCATGCCTGCTTTCTACAGGTAGCAAGACATTTTAACATGTTTTTTCCTAACTGTATAACATCAGTAGCACTTATTTATGCCCAATAGTTTAATTCATCCTTACTTAAAACCAAAATCACCAATATCAAACTAATATCATCATTTTAGTGATTTACTCACCTGCTTTTTTAAGTCTTGTTCTTGTCCATTATTTATCTAAGTTAAATAATTTAATAATAATAATTATTTATTTTTTTTAAATACTCTTTCTGATTATTGAGTAGTGTTTGCTCTCCTGAGATGAAATAACCAGTCCTAATTAATCTTAGATCCCGTAAATAATTAATTTTGTGCCAAACCATTCCTGAGAGGTTATTTAATTAAGTGTCAGCATGAGTCTTTAACCCTTTCCTGTTCCCTCTCGTATATCTGTTCCAATTGGGCACTCAATCCTACCAAAGAAGAAAATGAGTCATATCCTGAATTGTTCATGTTTACTGACTTCAGATAATACATTTGATAGTCATTTTCTAATCTGAATACATTTGTTATTAAAAGAAAGGTAAACATTTAAAGCATGTATTTATAAATTATGCAATATATGAGCCCGACTTCATTTTAATACAATTATTGATGATGATTTGCATGAGTAGTTTAGTAATTGTTTAGTATCTTATGCATACGTACAATGTTTGATCAAAGACTAAGTGTGTGTCAGTTCACTGAAAAAAAAGGAAAACACACATTGTCCAATTTACGTAATCTGATTATTTGCAATCTACGCAACAAAATTATGTTTCTCTTCTAAACATGATTTATTTGCTTTCAATTAATGAAATTCTCTTAAATGTGCAATTTACTAGATTACATTATTTGGGGCTAATGTGAACCAATCAAGTATTGAACATGATTTTTGCTGAAACTGTAGTTCCCAGCATGCTTTGCGTGGGACTTGACGAAAAGAGTAAAAATGTTGAACTTAAGTGTTATTTTATGTGTTTTTTGGGCAAAGTTAGATAAGGGGGAGACTTTACATTGTTTAATAGTGTTTAATGTTTAATTATGTTTGAATAATTAGAATCATTCAAATTATTCTGGGTTACCATAGTGGAGAAGAACGGAGCGATTGCTTATACTGTGGACTTAGACAGCACATGTCTTTAAAGAGTTTCATACATAGCACTTGACATGTTCATTATGTGCTATTGCTGGCTAACAGAATGAAAGTTAGCTTGTGCAGTCTTATAAATCAGTCAAGTGACCACTAAAATATTCCAAAAATAAATTAAGCATGTAATTTGATTAAAGAGTCAGGGTCTCAAGGGTCCCCTGTGCACACCATGTTGTTAGGAAGCCATATTAAAATCATTTTTGGACTACTCAATTGGGTTACTTAAAAATTACTTCATCCCATGATGTTGAAGTTATGTGGACAAATTATGTTTGTTTAACTTAATTGAATCATGTGGAACTGATGTACATGATTAAATCAAGCCTGCAGTCTCCCTCTCATTTACTGAAGCTTTCGCGCCTCAATCACCCCCCCCGGTGACCGGTCCCAGTATAGCCGGCCCTCTGTGTTTTCTAATGGACGCGAGACAAACTAAACAATAAAATTACACTTCAAATATTTTTTCCCCAAAGTTAGTTTATGTCATTGAAGGCAGTTATCATCACGATGATTTCATTTCAAGTGTTCGTTTTTAAAATAAGTTTAGTTTTAGTTATTTATCTGACGCTTTTAAAACGGGCGGTGTGACGTCATGATTGACAGCTGAGACTGACGTCTTCTTTGAGTGAAGTTGTCACTGAGGCACTAACGGACTTTTTTCAGAATTTTTGGGAGCAGATTGGTGCTTTAGCTTTAATTTCTACATTTCCATAACTGTTTATTTCACACCAACATAATTAATTGTTCTGCATCTGCGAGAGTGTGAGCGGGCTTTTGATATCGCAGCTGTACTTCCTGCTCTACTTCACTCCGGGCTTTTGATATCGCAGCTGTACTTCCTGCTCTACTTCACTCCGAGTCTGCGCAGTAGTGATTTCGGGACCGGAGTTGCGCAGTAGAGCGCACTACTGCGCAACTCCGGTCCCGAAATCACTACTGCGCAGACTCGGTCCCAAGATGTCAGCACCGCAGTGCATTCTAATTATTCCAACATAATTAAACACTAAACACTATTAAACAATATAAAGTATCCCCCTTATCTAATTTTGCCCAAAAAACACATAAAATAACACTTAAGTTAAATTTTTTTACTCTTTTCGTCAAGTCCCACGCAAAGCATGCTGGGAACTACAGTTTCAGCAAAAATCATGTTTGAGTTCTTGATTGGTTCACATTCATCCCAAATAATGTAATCTAGTAGATTGCACATTTAAGAGAATTACATTAATTGAAAGCAAAGAAATCATGTTTAGAAGAGAAACACAATGTTGTTGCGTAGATTGCAAATAATAAGATTACATAAATTGGACAATGTGTGTTTTCCTTTTTTTCAGTGTATCATATGCACACCAAAATGAGTTTTGGTGTATACATTCCACAACATTGCACACTCGTACTATTTATATGCATTTAGATGTGATCGGGTTGATCATGTATACTGACACTACAGTTTTGTTTTGTTTTTTCTCCACTACAGGGTCCAGATGGGCTTCCAATGCCAGGCTGTTGGCAGAAGGTAAGTTTAAGATGATTCTCAAAAATCCTATAGATTTTTTGTAAAGTGTGGTTAAATGTTAAGGATAAAGAGCTTTCCGCAGCTCTGTTGACATAGTAACAGAGTCTGACAGTAGTGAATTGAAGATTTTTACACATTTTTCAAGTGTCTGTACTTTATTAGAGTCTTTCTATAGAAAACTTTTACTTCACAACATTCCAAAGTATGATTTTGTACTTTTTACTGCACTACATTTCATATTGAATTGAATTTAATACTTAAAGGTATAGTTTACCCAAAGATGAACATTAGCCTATGATTTAATATGTATATGACATCCTTCTTTCACACAAATACAATTATAGATATATTAAAAAATATCCTGACTCACAAATGTTAAAAAGGTATTATTAGAAAACCAATGATGTCAGCACGGATTATGTTTATGACCGCCCCAACACGTGATGCAACAATTGTGACCATCAGCCTGATGGATTGCCGGGAATGGATACTGTTTAATACTTATTCTTTTTTAATAAGATTTTTTTTTTTTTACTTCACGAAAACTGAAAATAAACATTAAATAAATAACTTAAACATTAACAAAATATGTACAAATATTTGCTTCTTGATTTAGATGAAAACTGTGCACCAGGAAATAAAGTTAGATGATGATAACCTTTAAAGTGTTGACAAAGTGATTAAGACAAATTGGTTGTTTTTTTAATCCACAATTTTAGGTCTTGTTAACTATACATATAGTAACATAGTAAGGTTTTACTATAGCAATTTTTAAAGGTTTATTGTAAACAGTATGTACAGAGCTTTGGCTGAAGTGTGAATGGGGTTGTAAATAGATAGTGATTTATATATATTTTATTGTTTTTATTTTTGTTTCTGCCATGGGACTGTGACTCGTGTAAAGCATCTTTTCTTTTGTAAGAGTAATGTACTTGCACATGGTCCCTGTCAAATAAATAATAAACAAAACTAAGCTCTTCTGCACTGAAAAAAAACAATCAGTAGAATTTACTAAATTTTTATTTCGCAAGTGTTTGCACGAATTTTTTTCAAGTAAATTTAACACCTAAGAAAATTATGTAAATTTACTTAACTAAGCTGAGTAAAATTTACAAACTGCACAAGTACATATAACTTGGCCTGTTAAATTTTATTGAGTAATATTTACTTACAAATTTGATGTAGTTAATATAATTAAGTAAATCTATTGACTCTTTTTAATGCATTTTACTTGTTTGTTTTTTTTACAGTGCTGGTTATTACCATATTTTATATTAATTTAAATTACTGATCCTTTTAATACATTTTAATTGTTTTATGCAGTGCTGGTTATTTAAAAAAAATGCTTTTATAATGTAACTATATAATACTGTGATAATGTGCAGTTAAGGGTATTTTATTGACAAGAAATAAAAAAGCACATACAGAAACATGTAGCTAATGCTTCACTCAGGTTTAAATGAGGTTTTAACAGTTTTAGATTAAAACCATAGACTGTAAAAAAATATGGACGTAGTGTCCGTGACGTCACCCATAGGATTCTGATAAGCCGTTCTGAAGCTTAAAGTATGGGCGAGCTGGGCGTTGCCATCTTGTGAGCGAGTCAACGCGTGTCACTCTTGGATAACAGAAAATGGGCAAAAAGGCGGGATGTGCGCGGAGCTGAGGTGACGCAATAACTATAGACGGCGGATAAATTGGCTATCCACTTGTAACCACGCCCTTAATTATGCAGAACCTTAAGGCTTTATATAACGGAAACGAATGAGTTATAAAAAAATTCACCCCCCTCAGAGTTGTCATGAAGATCAAAATTAGCATTATAAGCCAAAACCACAATTTGTACCAGGCTGTAAACATGTTTTTTTCTGCTTTAAAGTTGAGAATTTTAATATGGGGCTCAATGAGATTCTGCTCCCTTCTGGAGCCTGCCTCTAGTGGCCAGTTAAGGAATTACAGTTTACATTACTTCCGTATTGGCTTCAAGAGAGATCGCGGGAGGTTGCCGCTTGATTAAAACCCTAATTTTCAACTCAGATGTTGTAATACAACATAAGAAATTCGCATGCAACTAATACAAGTGTAAATGTAAAGGTTACACATGTTGGATGTCACAGGGTACAGGTTTTCTCAAGGGTACAGTTCTCCACAAAAAACAACAACAAGGCATATAATAATAATAATAATATATTTTATTTGTAAAGCCCTTTTCATAGTTAAAAACAATCCTAAAGTGCTACACATAAAACAAATAAAACAAAATTAAAACCGGAAAGAACACACACAAAAAAAAAAAAAAAGTTAGCAAAAAGTAAAAAATGCTTGTTTGAAAAGAAAGGTTTTTAGTTCTTTCTTAAAAGAGTCTATGGCTTGAGGAGCCCTTAGGTTTTCTGGAAGGGAATTCCGAAGACGCGGTGCGACTGAGCAGAAGGCTCGATCCCCCATAGTGCGGAGCTTAGTTGTGGATGGTTGAAGAAGGGCTTTGTTTCCAGAACGGAGGTTGCGTGAAGAGTTTTGTGTTGCGACGAGTAGTTCCTTTAAGTAGGGGGGTGCATCCGTGGATGCATCAACGGGTAAGTACGATGATTTTATAATTAATCCTGTATGAAACAGGGAGCCAGTGGAGGGAGTGAAGGATGGGTGTGATATGGTCATATTTTCTTATCCTCATTAGGATCCTGGCAGCACTGTTCTGAATGTATTGTAATTTTTGTAGACTTTTGCCAGGAATCCCAAAAAAGGAGAGCGTTGCTGTAGTCCAGCCTGGATGATATAAAAGCATGGACAAGTTTTTCAGCATCTGACAGACACACTTTTCAGAAGTGTGGGACGGAGTTTAGCAATGTTCCTGAGATGATAGAAGGAGATCTTACACAGATGTTGTATGTGGGCTTCAAATGTGAGTTTAGCATCAAATCTTACTCCCAGGTTAGTGACTGTCGATGAAATTGGAATGTTTGGACCAGAGAACGTGATGTGCGTTATAAGTGATGACTGGACCTGGTGTGGTGTACCCACTAAAATAGCTTCTGTTTTGGAGCTATTTAGCTGTAGGAAGTTTGCCTTCATCCATGCCTCAATATCCTCAAGACAGGAGCTCAGAGATGACAGAATGGCTGTAGATGAAGTGAGGTTGGTTTTTATATATAGCTGAGTGTCATCGGCATAGCAATGAAATTATATTTCATGCCTGTTGATTATGTGGCCAAGGGAAAGAGTATAAATGGTGAATAAAAAAACGGGCCGAGGACCGACCCTTGCGGGACACCAAAAGTGACTGTATGCGTCTGAGACTTTACACCTCCCAAGGAAACATACTCTGTTCTTCCAGACAGGTAGGACTGGAACCAGCTCAAAGCAGTGTCAGAGAGTTGGATAGAATGATGGAGACACTGAAGGAGGATATTGTGATCAACCGTGTCAAAAGCAGCAGGTAAATCCAGTAAAATGAGCAGCGATGGTGTGCCGGTATCAGCTGCCATCAACAGGTCATTTGTGACCCTGATCAGGGCTGTTTCAGAACTATGAGCGGAACGGAACCGGACTGACATTTTTCAAAAAGGGAGTTTGAATTTAGATGATCCTGAAGATGGGCAGCAACAACTTTTTCTAGAACTTTGGACAAGAATGGAAGGTTGGAAATAGGCCTGTAGTTTGCAAGAACTTCAGGGTCTGAAGTGGGGTTTTTTAGAAGAGGTTTGATGACAGCAGTTTTAAGAGCAGATGGAACATGACCAGTATGTAGAGAATGGTTGATGACTTTGGTTTTCACCAAAGCTGTGGATAAAGGGTCCAGCATACAGGTGGAAGCTTTCATCCAACTGATGATGTCCTCAACTTGTTGCTTAGAGATTTCAGGAAAACAACAAAGGCTTGGAAGGTCCCAGGCTGTGGGTCGGCAGTAGGGACATATAGAGCAGCAGTGCTGGAAAGGAGAGAGCGGATGGTCTCAACTTTTTTCCTAAAGAAGGTGATGAAACTGTTGCATTTCTCTTCTGATGTGTCATTGTGTGAAGTAGTTTGTGGCTTGATGAGATGATTTATTGTGGAGAAAAGCTGCTTGGAGTTCCCCTGATTTTCACTAATGATGTTTGAGTAGAACTGTGTCCGTGCTTTTTTTTAGTGAAATTGAGTAGGCCTTCTGATGTTCTTGATAGGCTATTTTGTGAACAGTAAGTCCAGTTTTTGAAACACGTCGCTCAAGTACACGCCCTGCTGTTTTCATTTTCCGTAGTTCTGGAGTGAGCCAAGGGGATGTACAAGACAAAGTTACTATTCGTGTTTTTTCAGGTGCATGGAGGTCCAAAATACTGCTCAAAGTGTTATTATAAAAGTCCACAGATTCATTTACAGATGTGAAATTTGCTGAAGGGATTTTCATGAGGTCCAAAGCCAAAATATATGGGTTGATATTTTTTATGTTTCTGAAATGGATTAGACGTTTTGGTTTGATGGAATGAGAAAAGTTCACCTCCATTGAGATGGCTTTGTGATCGGACACTCCAAGATCATATACCAGTAGATTTTCAATGGGGACAGAGTCAGTAATGACCAGGTCAAGTGTATGTCCTCTGTTGTATGTTGGGACATCCACATGCTGTTTGAGATTCAGACCATCCAATAGCTGTAAAAAATCAGCTGCTGGGTGACAGGAGGGGGTGTCTCCAAGTATAACAATGTTAGCAGATGTGGTACAGAATGAAGTGAGAAATTCATTTATCTCTGTCACAAAATACCTGGATTATGCTTAGGAGGCCGGTAAATAAGAAGAATAGTCACAGTGAGAGGTGGTTTGCATCTGAAGGCAAGGCATTTAAAAGTAGACTGTTCAGGCAGAGACAACGGGGTGAGTTTTAAGTCACTGCGATGTAGTACTGCTAGGCCACCACCGCGACCCGAGTGGCATGCTTTCTCCAAGTATTGATAACCAGGAGGACATGCTTCATTTAATGCAAAATATCCCTCTGGCTGATGCCAGGTCTCTGTAAGACACATGATATCAATATTCCTGTCCAATATGTGGCTGTGTATAAGACAAGATTTATTTGTGAGAGACTGTGTGTTAAACAGTTCTATTTTGATGTTTGATGGAGTAGTGTACTGTAGAGAACGAAGTACACTGAAGTCCACTCCATGTTTTATGTTCCGCTCCGTAGTGACAGGTCTTATGCAAGTAAACTTACCAACACTATTTTTTCCAGGTAGAGAGGCGTTCTGATGACGTAGATGGCGTGCGACAATGCGCTTGCATGACCAAAGTGATGGAATAGAGTCACCGGATTGATAGAAAACAAACTTTCTACGGCAACTTCTATGGATGTAGCGGGGTCGGCTTTGAAGTTGAAGCTGTTTAATGGCTGGAATATGTATTGGACTGATGTTATTCCTTAATAGGGTTGGGAATCGTGAGAAATTTTCCGGTTCCGGTTCCGATTCCGCCTAACGATTCCGGTTCCGATTCCGGTTCCATTAAAATTATTAAACAAATAGTGGTAAAGGAAAAAGGCACAATACGCAACTTTAAACAATACTTTTTTGGGTTTATTACTTGCTCTCAAATGAATTTACAGGTTGGCAATGTCAAAAAAAAGTCCTGTACTATACACATATTACAGGATTAATCGAGCCATATGGAATTTATGGAAATTAAAATAAACATGTTCAAATTTACACCTCTGAAATTGTCTTATTACATTTTCTCTCTCTGTTTTAGGGATGTTAACCGATGACCGTTTGACCGATGGTTGACCGTCAACGTTAACCAATCAAAGTTGTCAGTAAAAAAAAAAAAGAGATCTCTAAATTAGGCTATTATAGACAGTGGACTAAACGCTACTACAGTTAGCCATCTCATTCCAAAATCTTTTTGTGTGAAGTGAACATATCCCTCGCGCTCAATTTTTCATAACTCTCCTGTTTGTACTTAATAAACCAATAAAAACATCTGGCGCGAGGTCGCAGCGTTTGCGCGCTCACAAGGTTTTTTAAAAAGTAAACAGTTAGAGCCAGAGTTGACGACAGTATGAAGCGTGCATTCCGCATAAGATGGGCTTACATTTGGATATATATATATATATATATATATATATATATATATATATATATATATATATATATATATATATATACATTTCAGTGGTAACACATAAGGTGTTGATCGTCTTTCTTTATTATTGTTAGCACTAACTTACCTCGAACTAAAGCGCCGTCTCTTCAGAGCTGTCATTTTCTTAAATGAGCCGCGGCAATGTTTCAAATGAGCTCATAACGCTAGACAAATGCCTTTATTTTCAACACGATCACCTTGTACCCAAACCATTTCGAAACTAATGAGCCATTGTCCTTGGATTACAAACAAGCTCCTCGGCGCCTCGTTTGCGGGACTCGCGCTGTGGGGGATTTTAAAAAAGTGACGTGAGGGGAAAGGAGGCAGCAGCGCTAGGACAGTGTGTGTGTGTGTGTGTGTGTGTGTGTGTGTGTGTGTGTGTGTGTGTGTGTGTGTGTGTGTGTGTGTGTGTGTGTGTGTGTGTGTGTGTGTGTGTGGGTGTGTGTGAGAGAGAGAGAGAGCGGGAGCGCGGCTCGCGGCTATGCTCCCAGCGCTTCGCACACACATTGCACCAGAACCGTTTTCGGAACCGACACTCAGGAATTTCGCGCGGTTCCGGTATTTTTCAAAAATCAGTATCGATTCTGCATAAGAACCGGTTCTCGGTTCCCAACCCTATTCCTTAACTTAAGCAGTTGCGGGATGGAGTATCTTAGCGTCATGTTGCCCTAAAGAGAAGGTCCGAAGATTATCCAGCCAGTCAGCAAGTGGCTACTCGCTGAGCTGGGGAGATGTTACTTTATCCAGCGAGGGCTAACTTGGCAGTGAAGTGTTGTCCGTTTAGACGCTGTTTAGACGCTGGTGCCGTTGAGTGATACAGGGCTCTCAAGTTTTGACCTGAGTTCAGAGTGAGATTTCGGCCATGGGTTTGGCTGGGTACGGGGGTCTGATATGAAAAATGACAAATTCGTACAAATAAAATAAATATGTATTTAATTAGTGTGTTTGAGAGAGAGAGAGAGAGAGAGAGAGAGAGAGAGAGAGAGAGAGAGAGAGAGAGAGAGAGAGAGAGAGAGAGAGAGAGAGAGAGAGAGAGAGAGAGAGAGAATGGTTAGTGTCGTGTATTGGTGTTGGTAGCAGGTTTTTGAGGCCTTCAGCCCAGAGGTTGGTGGCACCTTAACATGAGCACGGTCACGCTGAAGTGAGCTGTGATTTACAACAGAGATTATTTTACTCTCAAATAATCTTAGACAAGCTGCCTATGATTATTGTTTGCTATATCAGTATGGTTGTATTTTTTCCTCTCTTTATGACAGCGGAAACAACTCCCACACCAATACACCATCATTTTTTAGCCATACAGATAGGCTAAGTACAAGACATAATTATAAACTGTCTACTTTTATTTGTGTACACACTCAAAATAACAACAAAGACTGTGGATTCAGGGGACGGAGCACCCAACTCCAAACAGTCTTTATTTCAAATATGTATTTTGTTTATTAAAAGCAAAGTTTTTAATTTCAAAAGCATTTCTGAATTCAGTTAAAATAACAAAATGTAAAAAAAAATTTTTTTTGCCACCATGCACAATTTAATTAATGGTTGAATAACACCTATGTCTCCTTTCTATTAAAAATAATGGCTAGTGCGGTGATGTGGCATAATTTTTGGAATTGCTTGAACATGTTAAACACATCTAATTATTTCTGTAAGACATTTTAATTTTAATTTTGCAACTAATATAAAGTATTACAATATACAATTTATGTTTAAATTTTATGTTAAAACTAGTGTAGGAAATAGCAAATGTAAATTATATTATTCAATTTGAATTATTATTTTGCTCCAAATGTTGCACACATGGTATGGAAAATGTAAATGTAAATTTTGAAATGCATTGCCATTTTACATATTGCATTGCAAATTGTATATCGCTACACTTCAGCTTCCATAAATAGGGGTGAGCACGAATATATTTGATATGTAATTATTGTTCGAAAAATAAAAATAATTTTGAAATTTTACTATATTGCTTCGCTGGCCTAAATGCAGTGACTCCATTATAAATCCCTCTCAATCTCGCAGTTATAACTAAATCCACTGGGTGGTGCTGTGGAGCGTGTTAATAACTCGACTGTATTGGATCACTAATGTCGTCTGCCTTGTGATGTTTGGAATTACTTAAATGAAAATGATCTTACAGAATGGAGTTACTTTTAATAAATTAATTAATGAAAGGGAGTTAAAAAAAATTCACATCCAAACACCAGTCGAATGAGGACAGCTGTCCATCACCGCATTCACAAGTGCAGAAGAGCACAGATGTTCACTGAGTGAGAGCGCAATAACATACGATAGCAAAATGCATTTCACTCAAATCATGATTGCGACAAGGCTTCCTTTAAGTTTTGTTGAGGGATTAAGAACAGAAAACAAAGTGCTGTCAGAAACTTAACTTGACACCGTTATCTTTGTGTCTCTGCGTCTGTCATCGGGGTTTGTAGTTGCTCATTTGATTCAATGAGCGAGGCCGTGCGTGTGGGTGGAGGGAATATCTATATCTTACCCAGATACAGCAAATCTATTTTATGATTGGCTGTTCGGTCTCTATTTTTATTAGATTAACTGGTGCGTGGCAGGGCCGTCAGAACTCTATGGGGAACTCGCTTGATTGATTCCTCTAATAGCGCGTGTGTTACCCTGGCGATTTCTCTGCGTGAGAAATACAAGGTGTGGCGTGTGAGCGTGTGAACGGGTTGAAATGCGTGTGTCTCACGCCCAATGCATGAGACTTGAGCCCTGTGATATCAAGACCAGGGCCAGTAAGTAATAAAAAGTCTAATGCGGCTCAGGTACAGGCAGCACGAAAAAGAAATACATCCATATAATCCGAAAAATAGCAGATAGTGACTTTGCAAATCCTTTGCTGTTTCCTAATTGGAAGCACTGAAGCAACGCAACAATCCAAACAAAAACAGCAGAAGTGAACGATGAACAACGTCCTCTCAGCGGTCGCCAGCAATCAGCAATGGTCCCAACTAGGGATGTCAATTTTCACAAATTCCCATGATCGATCATCGTTTAAATTAACGATCAATTAATCGATTAATCATTAACCTTAATACTGCAATATGCGTCTACAGCAGTGACTTATAGCCGACAGCATGACAGGATGTGCAATGCTGCTCAAAAAGCTATGTTCTTCACCAAATAAATGAGAAGGATTTTTTTGTCTAAACAAAGGGCTATGGGATTGTAAAATTTGTTGATGCGATGTATAATTTAATTAAATTACTTATTTAATAACCAAATATAACCTGTAATACAACAATTCAGAATTTTTGGACGCACTTCCAAGAACAAAACGTGCTGAAACGTCACCTCAACCCAATCAATTCAAAACGATTTATTAAAACATTGTTTTCATTAATGTTATGTAATGTGACAGTCCCAATCATAGTTATTAGTCGTGCGTTGCTGTTTGAACTGCGCGAGCTGAAGCAGATGCGCTGAATTAACACCGGTAAGTTACACTGAATCTCTTTGTTAGCGCATTATTAAGGATTTGTTCTCTCGTGTCCACATTGTACTAATGTGTTCAACTTAACAAGAGCTAACGTTAACATTATATTGCTAACGTTCTAGGAAGTTAGCTCATCATTAAAAACACTCAAACTGTTGAAATATACAGAATAGGGTGATGACAACACAACCATTCCATGAATTACATTTACTGAATAAATATAAATCTAAGAATCGACTATATAATGCTGTTTCTTGCTTACCTGTCGAGACCATGGTCGAGACTTGAGTGCAGTGCAGATCAGAAGCCCTCAGCGGTCGCGGATCTTTACACGCATGCGCAGATTCCTTGTTTCAAGACGACGTAAATTTTACTTGATTTTTTTTCTTCATATACTTTATTAATTTGTGTAAATATGCTAGAAAGTCACAAGTGAAATTTACTTGTCTGTTGCATGTCTAATATTTACAAGTAAAAATTAAGTACATGTTTAGATTTTACTTAATACTCTAGAGTTTTAATTTTTACAAGATTATTCTAAGCAAAATATTCATAATTTTTCCTGTTTTATTTACTTTGCCATAAAATCATTTTTTACAGTGTAGCTTTATAATGGCAGTGAATGGCTGTTTCTGTTTTGAAGTCCATAAAAGTGCATCTATCCAGTGCAAATCTATCTATGTAGTCCAAATTTTGGTGACAAACACAGAATCACAGAGGATAGAGAAAAACAAAACTTGGTTCTCACAATCAAACAGTGAGCATATTAACACCGGAGCATTCTACATCATACGCTGGAACTCCAGTCTCTCGTGAACACACATAGGACAGTTAGCGGAAGTTAGAGATTACTGGTAAAGCTTTAAAAATTGATATTTTTCGTACACAAATGCATCGCTTCACTTGAGAATGCCTTTATTAACCCCCATATGAAGTTTTCCTTGAGTAAAAAGTATTACATGTTTAATGTACTTAAGTATTAAAGTTATTATTATTATTAATAATAATAATAATAATAATAATAATAATAATAATAATAATAATAATAATAATAATTATGAAATGTTTTTTTTTTTTTTTAAAGTACAACATTATGTTTTGGAATGTAGTGAAGTAAAAACACAGATAAAGTACAGATACTTGAAAAATGTACTTGAGTAAAGTAAAATACTTCATTACTGTCAGGTGGACAGAGTTGCTGCATAATAACAGCATGAAGTTTTTTATTCATATATAGTTAATAGTAACTCACATCCAATGGCCTTGAAACTGTCTTTACCTTTTCTCCATATATTAAAACTTTCACGTCTTTGTGTTTTCTTTTCAGTGATCAGTCTAACAAAACGCACGGAATTTGCAAATACTTTGCTTTTTTGTATTTATATATATTTTTTTTACATTTTACATTTTACATTACATTTTTTACATATATTACTTTTTTTTAACTCCTAAAATGATTAAGTAAAAAAAATATAAAGATGTTTGTGTGTGTGTGTGTGTGTGTGTATATATATATATATATATATATATATATATATAAAGCAAGTCTTGAAGTTCACATGTAGCTGCTCCTGTCACTTCCGTGCGCTCATGGCAATGTGTGTTAAATTCACATCAGCACTGTGGAATTTAGAGACTTGACCAGCAAGATACTCTTATTCACTAGGGCGCACTTGCCCTGATTTGCATGGCCCAGAATGAGAGTGGATACCAAAACAGACTAACAGGGTAAACTGAAAAGGGGGAAGAGGAGGAAGCGACTAAGGGATCGGCTTTGGCTCTTAAACAAGATATTGGTGTGTTTGCCATTTTATCTCCACACCGTCCATGCTACCAGTTTAAATGACTGAAGACTTAATTCATACACCCCGAACCAAGCATGATTTCATCTTGAAGTATGTATACAAACATATCACTTTGTGGTGTGGTCAAAGTGTATGGCTTCTGCAAATCACTAACTGTGTGTCTTTCAGCAAATCAAAAAGATGCAAGAGTTTATTTGTCTTTTGTTTTCACCTTATAAAGGGTGTCACGCCTTGGCTGGTGGCTTGAAAAAATCAGAAAAGCGTGATTGCTGGATTTCTTAATTGCAAAGAGTTCAGTTTGACATCTGGTCCTCCTGTGCCTCAACGTTGCCCTGCCTTGTAGTGAGAGTGACAACTTACATATTCGAATTATGGAAAAAGCAGGAAAAAACATGCATCCACCATCTGCGACTGCTCCAAAGTAAGCCAGGCTGCTGAAACACAATAATCCTTGAAATAAGATAGTATACATGATGCATATAAAGTTACTACATTCAGTTGACTCTTCAGTGGGGTTATTTAGCAGTGAGCTACACAGTCCTAGCTACTAAGAACAGCAGGATGTCGTCTCTTTAAGTAATACTTTTTGCTCATTGTTTGATTTATTTATTTTGTGTGTTATAGTTTTGTGCATGAAGTAATTTGTTATTCATTCCTTTGTTGGAAATGGTTATATATTTTCTACTCGTTGAGTTGAAGATAGCATTTCATTTTATTCTTTTGCAGCTATAAAGGCTCATAAATTCTGTTCATGTATTGTTGGAGCTGAAAGTGTTACATTCTTCATGACTTTCTTAGGGTGTCTAAGCCAGTGAATGTGTGAGTTGGGGCATACTGTTGTTTTCTGGCACCGATAACCATGACAAAACATTCTAAATCAATCAGTATTACTCACCATAATCAATTAGAGTGTTAATGTACAGTACAAGGTGCAAACATATACAGCAATCATTCGAGAGCTTTATTTCTTAGTCAGCAGTGATTATCATTTTATAGCCTATAATCAGCCAGCACCGATACATTCCAGAGTTCATTTATTTTTTACAGCTGTAAAACTGTTTTGATGATTATGTTGACCTTTTAATGAGGCTTCACCCTCAGTCAATACATTAAAACATGCAATTATCACATCACTGCTGGTGTTATAATGGTTTTTCTGTCTGGATTATCTCTCTCAACCTCTGATGGGCATTCAAGATCAGAATACTTTAATTAAATAATTTCTTTCTTGGCTATTTTTTTTCTTTTTACTTTTATATACTGCAACATGTAACAGGTATTCCTCATAATATGAAAGTTGAAATACCTTTCAGTTTTTCACTTCTGTTCATGCTCAGACGCAGTTGCAGCACACAGTGTGATGAATATAGATGATGCTGTTGGTTTTTATTTGTTTTTGTTTTTTCATTAAATATATTATTAAACATCAGTTCTGATGGCAAGATTTTTATGAAATATTGACTGGATATGTAAGGAATGAGTCTGCAACTCCATTTCTTGTTGCATTAAATTTAGATTAATATATGTATAGTATGCTATAAATGCTTTAAATGTATTTTTTATGTAATGATGTAATATGCACCATACACAAATGCATTTTGATGTCAGTTATTTAACCACATTATTGTATAATATTTTAATTATTGGGCACTGGGAATTTGTTTTGTTTAACAGTCAAGTCAAGTCACCTTTATTAATGTAGCACGTTTTACAATGCTGATTGTTTCAAAGCAGCTTCACAGTGTTAACAGGAAAATAATGCAACAGAATTAGTTTCAGCTGTACAGCCACTCTAGAGAAACCGGTGATGTCATCCAGCTAATTTCAATTATCATATAGTGTCAAGGTGGGCAGATCAGAAATATCTGTACAGAATATTTAGTACAGAGCAAACAAGACGAAAAACAATATGGTTAAGCTGAACTTTTCAAATATTTGTTTTCAAGCAGATAAGTGTCACTGTTAATGTCCATGCACACCAGTCTCATTTCCATAAACATTTATAGTCATTTTTATAAACATTTAATTTGTGTCCATTTATTGTTACTTTTATAATGTCACAAAATCTTTCTTTATGAGTTTTTTTCTTTGTATAAAAGGGATGGGAGCCAAATGTGACTTCCAAACTAATGTTTATTCATTCAAACTTTTAACATTGCAGTTCTGAAAATGTTGTCCTTGTTTTGATTTCCTCTTCTTTCTTTTTTTCACCAAGATATGTTTATTACAGAAAATTCATAATTGTATTTTCCTTTTTCCTTTGTAAGTTATGACAATTTAATTTTCTAATGTTGATATTTCTTATGTTTGTATAATGTTTCAACTGCTGATTGATTGATTACATTGATTGATTGATTGATTTTAACTACTTTTATTGAATAATAATTAAGCAAACCTTCAACAAAATTACAACAAAAGTCCTCCTCCCCAAATTGCTTATCACACACACACACACACACACACACACACACACACACACACACACACACACACACACACACACACACACACACACACACACACACACACACACACACACACACACACACCTTATAAATATAACCGATCTAAATCTAAATTGAATTGGGTTCTAAATTGAACCCAATCTGTAAGATTTTTAAATCCTTTTAAAAGGAGTCATTACGGAATTTAGAAGGCTGCAGTTATTTGAAATATTTCTGCTGTGAAATATTTTTGACAATTTAAAATACCTGTTTTCTATTTTAAAATGCAATTTATTTCTGTGTTGAAAAGCTGCATTTTCAGCATTATTACTCTAGTCTTCAGTGTTACATGATCCTTTAGAAATCATTCTAATATGCTGCTTTACTGTTAAACAATTATTTTTGTGTCACTGTTGAAAACAATTGTATAATTAAAAAAAAATCAGTATTGATAATTTGATTTGATTTGATAATTAGTTCAAAAAAACTGCATTTATCTGATTTATAAAGAATTTATAAAGACATTATAAATATCTTTAATGTCACCTTTGATTAATTAATGCATCCTTGCTGACTAAAATTATTTATCCCCCACTCAACTCCCCAAAATGCAGCCTTGTTGAGAAGTGACTTCTTTTAAAAATCTTATAGATCAAAAACTATTTTGTCTCTCCCATTTCTATATGCTATTAATTGTTGTTGTACCGTTTAAAGTGCTGACTATTTGCTACAAGAATGTTCATTGTATGTCATTAGTCATGTTATGTGATATATTCTGTTGGAGCCAAATAAAAAAGTAAAATATTAATTCTGCAAGTGTTTATGCTAACTTTAATCTACAATCAAACTTTAATCTATTATCCCAAGACAAACACTCACTCACTCACACACACACACACACACACACACACACACACACACACACACACACACACACACTCTCTCTCTCTCTCTCTCTCTCTCTCTCTCTCTCTCTCTCTCTCTCTCTCTCTCTCTCTCTCTCTCTCTCTCTCTCTCTCTCTCTCTCTCTCTCTCTCTCTCTCTCTCTCTCTCTCTCTCTCTCTCTCTCTCTCACACACACACACACAGAGGGAGGCGTCCATCAAGTTGACAGTGCTACTCATGCTCATGAATACACGTCTACATTCTTCCTCCAAAAGAAGTCACGCGCATTTGTGAGCTCCTACAGGCACAGAAATGTCAACTGCAACTTTCGATAAACTGAAGACTATCGATCTCCGACGGAAACATGTAGGGTAAGAAGACATTACTGCAACTGTGTTTCTGTGTTCTACTAAACCATGTCGATCAGACGTACGACAACTGTTCTGTGCCGATTTAAAAAAATGTTGACGTGCCTAAAAAAAAAGTATCTGAGAAACATGTTTAGCCTTAAAAGCGTCACTAAAAATAAAACAACATGAGTTTGAGATATGCACTGTATGGCAAGTAAGGAAAAAAAGGAAACATGTTTAAGGCTGATGATGTCTATAACTACTGGCAAGAGTTTTATGTTTATGTTTTATCAGAAACTATTATTCTCATATTTCACAGAATATTTCAAGACAAAAGCACGCTAATATTAAAATGTTAAAATGCATTAAAATGGTTTAAATTAGTCTTTTCATTCTGCCATCCTCCATATGTAGCCCATCATGCAAAGTGTTCTTCAGTCATGACCCTATCAAGATTGTGCGAGCAAAGGGCCAGTACATGTACAACGAAAAAGATGAGAAATACCTGGATTGCATAAACAACGTAGCACACGGTATGTAGCCTACATTTTAAATGAAATTGTGGTTGTAGTAAATTTGTATAGAAGATTTATGGGAAATATTCACACATAAAACTCTAAACATAAAATCAGATTTACAAAAGACTCTACTGAGAGTTTGAATATAAATTACGCAATAGTGAACTGTGGACCTGAAGCTAACTTTTAAAAATGTAGATGTAGGCTAATGTAAGATATTGACTGACAGTTCATCGGGCATGTGAAAGTGCAGAGCAATTTAAGTTTCTCAAACGGTCTCAAAATGTCTTCTCATTTAAAACAAAGTGTCTAATCAGACATTTACTCAAGCAAAAGAAAAAAAGTAAAAATGTCACCATTTGTTTAAATTTATGATTAATGGTTCGTTTAACTGATGAAATCTGGAGATGTGAAGTTTCATGCAGTTTTTAAAGAGAATTGTTTACAATTTTCTCTGAGTATGACTATGAAAAGATCCAGAAACTAATTTTAGAAAACCTGAAGCCAATATCGTAAAACTTTTTACATTTAACTACATAGTAATAAAATAGCATACATTAGTGTATGTTGAAAAACTGTACATCAGTTTTCAGATATACTACACAATCTCATTAAATTGTGGATGATATCTATTGATATCATATACCTTTGCATTTAATGCATCATTTAATCAAAAATTGTTATACAAGTTCAAATAAAACTAAAACATCAGCTAAAGAAATGGTAATCAGATACAAATTTATTAAAAGCCTGTTTCAATTGCTACCAGGTACACTGTAAAAAAAAAAAAAAATCAGGTGACTGACCACATCTAAATTTTTCAGTTGGCCAAATTGAATTTCTGTGAATTAAATTAAATTGCATCAATTCACAGAATTTCAATTTGGCCAACTGAAAAATTCACTATCATGATGAAAAGTCACTAGAAGATTTTCAGTGTAAGTGTAAGTGTAAGTTAGGGATTAGTTTAGAGCAAACTCTGAGCAGATTTTATTCTGGGTTGATAGAGATAAGCCAGAACTGGAAAAATCAGCTGAGAGCAAAGGGACCCAAGTATCTGATGCAATAAAGCCATACTCCCCCTTGTCTCTCTTGCTACAAATGAAAGCAGTTCACAGTAAAAGTTTCTAATGTAATTGTAATTTGCATATTAAACAGGATTGCTTGATATGTAAATTAGAAATGTATGTAAATTGTCAAAAACAAACAAACAACGATAAAGCACTGCTGACAAACTCACCCCACAGGAATTACACAACTGAAATTATTCCATGGCAGAGACAGTCATTTTGGGGATGTTGCTTTTATATGGCTGATTTATTCTCAATAAGTTTTGACTTTTAACTTTACTGAGTTTTAATCACAATAACGGTAGCTAAAGCTACATAAGCTCTTATTGAGAATTAATAGAGTATGTTTATGTCACCATTATGGTGATTAGTGTTCCCTTTATCAAGGGAACTCGCACTGCGTCGTCGAGTGACGACACTCTGTGGAACGCCCTCGGCGTGACGTCTCTGAAGTATGAATGAAATCTGCCACCAATCCGATTGGTGCTACGTCATGACGTAGTAGGTGCCAGCATACACGGAAGCTATAAGAAGGCGCAGTCTCATACAACAGACAGTCTTTGCTCTTCAGCGAGGCGCTCTGTGTATATTGTTCGTCAATTTACTGTTGTCTGTCCCAATATTGTGAGAAAAGCAAGGCAAGCGAGCATTTTAGGAGGTGTGTGCACCCATGCCCACGTTTCATTACGGGCTTGGACACACACCAGCTGTGTGTGCAGTGTCTCGGGGCGCAGCATGCTCAGGCGGCGCTTGAGGGTGCTGCCTGCAGCGAGTGTGAGAAGCTGGCGCTCCGGGTGCTGCGCTCACGGCTGGCCGTGTTTAATGAGAGCGGCCAGGCTCGCGAGCCCCAGGGATCCGGTCCCGCATCTGTTGAGGCAGCTCGGCCGCGTAGATCATGGGGCTCACAACTGGATCTCGCGACGGGAGGCGGGCATGCTGAGGCATCTTCCCAATCCTCGTCCGATGATTCAGACGCTCTTCCGCCTCGTGAAGAAGCCCGCGCTGCGGCATCTTCCCGCGAGGTTGATAACCCAGTGCTGATGCTGTCTGATTTCGAGGGATCAGATCAGTTCAGCCTGGAGGTGGGTGGTGTGCAGGTGAATTCACCTCTTCACTCCCCCGCTCAAGAAGAGCTCGTGGACGTGTTGACATGCGCTGTGGCAAAACTGAACATCGAATGGCCACAGGAAGAGGTCGAAGTCCAGCCTGCGAGCAAGCTGGATGGTCGCTTCTTCAGGAAGCGTGTTCAACTGCCATGCAGGGGCTTACCGTTTTACCCAGATTTGCACAACGAGTTGTGCAAATCGTGGGGAAAACCGTAGTCGGCGCGCCTATCGAAGCCCCCCGGTGCTAGATTTCGTGTGTGTCGTGAGCGTCAGAGGCTGGTTACGGGACGCTGCCTCGCGTCGAGGAAGCCCTAGCCCTGGAAGCACTAGCACTATCCCTGAAAGCCCCAGTTCCCCAGAAAGGACACGTCGTTATCGAGCAGCCGGGCGCGCTGGCGGGACTGCAGGCCTACCAGCGGAGCTCTTAAAGGAGCTCGATGAGGGAGAGGGTCCGTCTCCGGACGATATTACTGAGCTTCGAAAAGCCACCGACTTGTCTCTCCGCGTCACCAAAGAGACGGCCCGTGCTATCGGCCACTCTATGGCTGGCTTGGTGTGCGTGGAGAGGCACCTCTGGTTGAACCTATCGGGGATGAAGGAGAAGGAGAAATCCTTCCTCCTAGATTCCCCGATACCCCTTGCGGGTCTCTTCGGCGGTGCAGTCAATCGCGTCGTCGAGAGATTCCAGGAGGTGAGGAAGCAGTCGGCGGCTTTTCGCCAGTACCTCCCTCGCCGCTCGGGGCCTCCTGATGCCAGCAGGGAGGCCTCGGGTGGCCAGTCCCGGCTGTCCACCGGCACCACCTACCGGCAGGCGCAAAAAGAGAGCGTCGCTCCTGAGGGAGCCTGGCGTTCTCACCAGGCCTCATCGGTTTCCCGCGTACGTACGCCGCTCCAGCCGCCTCGAAATCGGCCTGCGGCAGGGCGGCGAACGCGTGCACACACCAAAAATCCTCCCCGATTAAACTCTGCCGGGCGGCCGCTTCAGGGGGTCGGGCAGGAGGTTCGGTGGGTACCAGAGACCAGCCTCGAGAGGCTGGTTCCCCTTGTACAATATATCGGCGCATGGTCATGCCTCCCGAAAATCTCTGCTTGGGTCCTGCGTACAGTGGGAAGGGGGTATAGACTGCAGTTCAGGGCTCCACCACCGAGATTCAGCGGTGTGGTCTGGACCGTGGTTCCCCCGGCCCAGAGACATGTTATGGAGCAGGAAGTGCGCTCCCTACTGGTCAAGGAGGCTATAGAACGAGTTCCTCCGCCAGACAGGGAGTCAGGGCTTTACAGCCGGTACTTCATTGTTCCCAAAAAAAGGGTGGGGGCTTGCGTCCAATATTAGATCTGAGGTACTTGAACCGGTCTCTGAGGAGATGCAGGTTCAAGATGCTCACCATTCAAGCTATAGTGACTCAGATCCAGTTCGAGGACTGGTTCATCACGATAGATCTGTAGGATGCATATTTTCATGTCTCCATCCTCCCTGCCCACAGGAAGTTCCTGAGGTTCGCTTACGGGGGCGAAGCGTACCAATGTCGGGGTCATTCCCTTTGGCATAGCTCTTTCCCCTCGCACCTTAACCAAGTGCATGGATGCAGCTCTGGCCCCGATGAGGCTCCAGGGCATCCGTGTACTCAACTACATCGACGACTGGCTCATATTGGCTCAGTCCCGGGAGATGGCGATTCGGCATCGAGATGTCGTTTTGTCTCATCTCAGGTGCTTGGGGCTGAGACTGAACACGAGCAAGAGCATGTTAACGCCCTCCCAGAGGACAACGTTCCTGGGAGTAGTATGGGATTCGACCACAATGCGGGCGGGCATGTCTCCCGCGCGGGTCGAGACCATACGGGTGGAGGTCTCAGGCATGAAGCTAGGCCACAGCCGCACTGTGAAGCAGTTTCAGAGACTGCTAGGCCTCATGGCAGCAGCGTCCATCGTGACTCTGTTCGGCCTGCTATACATGAGGCCCCTCCAGTGGTGGCTGGGGACCAGGGGGTTCTCCTCGAGGGGACAACCTTTCCATATGATCAGGTTAACGCACAAATGCCTTCGTTCCCTCGTCATATGGAAAAATCCCAGGTTCCTGTCCCAAGGGCCAGTGTTAGGAGCGTCATGTTGCAGGAAGATCCTTTCAACAGACGCCTTCCTCACGGGCTGGGGCGCGGTCAATGAAGGCCGGTTTATGAGAGGTCTGTGGGGGCCCCAGCATTCTTCCTGGCACATCAATTGCCTGGAAATGTTGGCGGTTTACAAGGCTCTGAGGAGCTTTCTGCCGGACCTCCACGGCCACCATGTCCTGATATGTCCGTGGTATCGTATCTGAATCATCAGGGGGGTCTGAGGTCGCGCCCACTATGCAAGTTGGCGCTTCAGATCCTCCTGTGGTCCCAGGGGAAACTGTCATCTCTCAGAGCGATGTATGTCCCAGGGGACCAGAACCAGGGAGCGGAAGTCCTGTCAAGGCAGGGGCTGAGGCACGGGGAGTGGCGACTCCACCCCGAGGTGGTGGAGGCCATGTGCGAGATGTTCGGCCAGGTGGAAGTGGATCTGTTTGCTTCTCAGAAAACGACCCACTGTCCACTGTGGTTTTCCCTCAGGCATCCGGCCCCTCTGGGGCTGGATGCCATGACTCAGGCGTGGCCGAGGCTACATCTGTACGCATTTCCCCCGATCGTTCTGCTCCCGGGAGTTCTAGAGCGGGTCCGCTGGGAGGGCATCAGCCTTCTCTTAGTAGCACCTTGGTGGCCGACCCGGGTTTGGTTCTCCGACATTGTGTCACCTCAGAGGGACCTGCTGTCTCAGGCAGGGGGAATGATATTTCACCCCAGGCCCGAGCTGTGGGGTGCTGCGGATCATCCCAGAGTCCAAGCCTGGGATCTGGCAGTGTTTCTTGAAGGGTTGGTCGAGGCCCCCTTCGAGCCACTGGAGTCGGCTGAGGCGAGAAACCTTACCCTCAAGGTAGCTTTTCTCCTCGCCATCACTTCTCTGAGGAGAGTGGGGGACCTCCAGGCCTTGGCGGTCACGCCAATCTGCTTGGAGTTAGCCCCAGGTGGGGTGAAAGCTATCTTGCACCCCAGGCCGGGCTACGTGCCCAAAGTTCCATCAACGGGGATGAGGTTTCTTAAGGCATTTCATCCTCCGCCTTACGCGACGGCAGAGGAAGCTAGGCTGCACCTGCTCTGCCCGGTCAGGGCTCTGAGAGTTTATGTTGAGAGGTCAGCTCACTGGAGGAAAGCAGACCAGCTTTTGGTGTGTTTTGGCCCTCCCAAGAAAGGGTTGCTTGCGGCGAAACAGACTATCAGTAACTTGATCGTTCAGGCAATAGCCACGGCTTATCGGGTGCGCAATCTGCCTTCATCCATGGCCGTGAGGGCTCACTCTACGAGGGGCTTGGCCTCCTTGGTGGCCCTCCTTTTGGGAGCTTCGCTTATCGAGATTTGCGAAGCAGCGGGTGGAGCTAACCCTCACACTTTTATTAGATTCTATAAGCTGGACCTCCCGGCTTCTCACCAGGACGGGCGTGTTTCGGTGTGGCATAGTGGGTATTCGTTTCCCAGAGTGTCGTCACTCGACGACGCAGTGCGAGTTCCCTCGATAAAGGGAACGTCTCGGGTTATGTATAAAACCCTTGTTCCCTGAGAGGGAACGAGACACTGCGTCTCGTCGCCACACCTTCATGCAGAGACCTTGCTTCATCGCAAAGGCTGTCTGTTGTATGAAATGGCTCCTTCTTATAGCTTCCGCGTATGCCGTCACCTACTACGGCATGACGTAGCACTAATCGGATTGGTGGCAGATTTCATTCATACTTCAGAGACGTCACGCCGAGGGCGTTCCCCAGAGTACGACGCAGTGTCTCGTTCCCTCTCAGGGAACAAGGGTTATATACATAAACCGAGACGTTTTCTTTAGTTGGCAGTTTGACGACTTTTTAATGTTAGTGTTTTTCTCAGTGCTGTATCTGGGTTTGCTATGGCAAGAAAAGCAAGATAACACATGATCAGATGCTGTCGGCTGCTTGATGATCAGAATATGATCATTGTGTAGTGGTTTAATTCCCCAATCTTATAACTGAGTATGAGCAATATACTATTAGCCTTGTTTTATTCTAGAAAAGATCCAGCATGGTTTTAACCAGTAAAGTTGAATATGTTTTATAACACACTGTACACTAAGCTCTTTGAACTCCTGCAAGCTTTAAAAAAAAAGATTTTGTCAAGTAAATCCTATTCCTATCCTAGAATTTACTTGATAAAATCTTTGTAACAATTTGCGCTCAATTTTTCTTAGTAAATTTTACTGCTGTGATATCAAGTACACATTACTTGCCAGTATCAAGGAAAATGTACTAAACTATAAATATAACATTTGCAAAGACATTAAGTTATTGTTATTTAATTATATTTAACTTAGCAGGTTGTATTTATTAAAAGTAATCAAGTAAATTTAATTTAAAAGGTGACATGCTTCATGCCATAATGCATTCTGGGAGCTATGGGTGAGTTTTGCATGATGCACCCAGAATGGATTGTGGCATGTCAATTGTTGAGATTCATAGGCTGATTCTTGATGGCTGTGTGTGAGTAAAGTTTGCAGGAGCTCAAAGTGCTTAGTGTACAGTCTGTTATAAAATGTGTTCAACTTTTCTGGTTAAAACCATGCTGGATCTCTTCTAGAATAAAACAAGGTTAATAGTATATTGCTCATACTCAGTTATAAGATTGGTGAATTAAGTAATTACACAATGATCATATTCTGATCATCAAGCAGGTTTTCTCTTGCTTTTCTTGCCATAGCAAACCGAGCTACAGCAGCTAGAGAACCACTAACATTAAAAAAAAAAAAAAAACTCTGCCGAACTAAAGGAAACACTAATCACCATAATGGTGACATAAAAATACTCTGTTAAATCTCAATTAGAGCTTATGTAGCTTTAGCTACCGTTATTGTGATTAAAACTCACCTTCAGTTAAAAGTCAAAACTTTTTGAGAATAAGTCAGCCACATAAAAGCAACATCCCAAAATGACCGGCTTTGCCACCACTGAACAAGTGGGATCTTTTTGTAAAAAAAAATAAAAACCTTGTTCGCATTTTCAAATGCCCTTTGCTTTTCAGATTAAAATGTGCTTAATCTTTTTAGGTGATTGTGCTGTGACTATAAAACATTAAATAGTATTTGTGAATATATTATAAAATTTACTCTTTCTTCTCAGTTAATTTATTACATGAATCAATTGTGTACATTTGACATAAGATATATAGTTCCAACTTAATCTTGATTTTACAATGTATAAATTACATTAATTAATGTAATATATTTTACCATACCAAAAAAGTCATTATTTTCAGTGTGTGTATATTATATATATATACACCATATATATATTAGTGCTGGGCAACGATTAAATTATTTAATCGTGATTAATTGCATGATTTTCTGTGATTAATCGCAGTATGCGCAAAATTCAATAATGAATACAAAAGTGCTGCTATAAGAACAAAAGTGCAATAACATATGGTTTGCAAACACTTTAAACAAATAAGGTGCTTTTTACTGCAGTTACAATATTTCTTGTAAATATCAACTTCAACATTAATTTAATCAAATTAAATTAAATAAAATTGGGGGTATACATATATTGATTCTGTAGTAATATTCTCATCAGTGATCTGTCAGCTTTTACTTAGGCCTACTTAAATCTGCGTATTTGTGATATTCACCCCAGGGCGTTATTTAATTTTATAAAGGCCATTTTTTTAAATCGTATTAAATTTATGCATACTCTTTCATGTTAAATTCTTCCATTTGATTAATAAATTCAGTTATAATAGTAAAGACACTATAGGCTGTTACCAATCAAATTAAATAATTTAAACTGAAAAAAATACAATAATTAATGTTATAAGATTGATGTTCTAAATAAAACATGCAATCATACTTTTAAACATAACTGCCAATAGGGGGCAGCATGTGATCGTCTTCATAAGTGAGTCATTCATTCAAATGATTCCTTCAAAACGGTGAATCATCTAGTAACAAAACACCACTTTCAACCGCTTTTCAACTGCTTTCAACAACACCGCTTTCAACTGAGTGTTGCTTTCTTTAACCGCTAACGTTACTTGTTTTTTGAACTAGCTACACCATTTATGCTACACTTGTGTTATTAACAATATCCAGAGCCGAACAGCCCGCTCACTACGTAAGCTGTGTAGGGCCCCGCAATTTACTCAAGGCCCCGCCTCCCCCTCATGTCAATGTTGTAAACAATGATGATAAAATTAAGCGGAATTCTGGCCAAGAAAAGAGGGGAAAAACACCATGACAGTGAATTGCGGGAACAGCAATCAGAATAAACTTGTGTTCTCTCCTCTCCAAGTTTGATGTCAGCATATAACAGTAGCCTAAAGTTAAGTTGATGTGCATCTCTTTTCAGTTTGCTAAGATGCAGGCTATACATCTCTTGGTCTGTCTAGTTAGGTAATGTCAGCCGCTTTCAGGGCTGTGTTCTGTGTCGTTGTGCCTGAGAAAAAAAATTATGTTTTTTTTGTTTTTGTTTTGTTTTTGATAAACAACAAAGGGCAGCTGTGTTTGTTTAGTGCAGCTTGGAAAAGATCCGCGTCGCGCATTTGAACTTACGTTCATATGCGCGTGCACGAAATTAAACGTGCATTTTCCAGCAGAAATATCTGTTTGGATACCAGACCGACAGAACAATATATGGGCGTGATGGTCCTCCTCCTCATCATAAGTGCACATAGGCAGTGAAAGCATATCTAGTCTTAGTCAATGTTTAGTTAAAACTCAACTACTGCACAAATTATGCAAGATGGAAAGCAATGTATTGACAATTTGACATTGATTAACTATTGTTTTATAGGCTATATTGATTTTAAAATGTTGATATTAATTAGCTGGACATTCTGGTCAATATGGATGCACATCCCTCAGTAAATCATAACCATAAATCAAATATTGCTTTAACATGCATTATATAAAACACAGTAGCATGCTATGGCAAGCCATTTTAGCTTTTATTCATTTACAATTTATGCAATTTTAATATCAATGATTAAATGTTCACTATTTACAATGTGAATTCTTGATATTAGGTGTGGAATTTTACTAGTAACACTATCTTATTGATATCAGGGATTACATGTTCTTTTGTACAAACGTGAATTCTTGATATCAACAATGATGTATGTCATCACTTACAGAGATTATTAATATCTGAATCACTAGTTCACTAGTTAAACATTACAAGAGCCAAGCCATAGTATAAATAGTATTTTATATTTGCAAATGTATAAAAGGAAATCTGACGGAGCCCGTTTGAATGGGTCTGATGCAGCTTATACAATTTGTTATCTATAATTTGCAGGTGCTATGCTTAAGTTTGTAAGTAGAGGAGATGCTGGATCATCTGCCAGTACAAGCACAGACCCAGATGATCCACATCCAGCCTCAGCCTACTGGCTGAGGCTGGATGTGGATCATCTGGGTCTGTGCTTGTAGCACAGACCCAGTACAGCCAGATTCACCAACAGTAAAGCTGTCTTCTGCAAGTACTATCTTAAGATTCTATAGTAAATACCGTTCAATAAATATATTGTTTGTCTGAACCTCATTCTTTGACTGTTTTGTTCAAAGGAGGGAGCACTGAGGTGTCAGGTGTAACTCGTGGCAATGGCAAATGGTTTACATAGCTCACGGGTCAGGTAGAAGGGCCCCTTTGCAGAATTTTGCTTAGGGCCCCAGGGAGGTCAGGATCGGCTCTGACAATATCATAAATCATAAATATCAACAACTACAAAAAGCTCAGTTTTATCGCAGTAAGTTTCTTCTGTGAGTTTATATTGCTGCTCTCTTGTTTTGAGTTCTCCACGAATGTTTCTCACAGAGACAGGCAGCGCGAGCCTCAACGCAACTTGTTAATGTACCAGAGGCAGAGATACACTCATCAATCACTGTTTACATTGAATATAATAAAAACAACAACAACAAAAATCGGAATGATTCTCGCGTTTCTGATTATTTTAATATTTTATTTGTCCCAAAGAATGTCAAGCTTGGCTTACAGACAGCCCTATATTCTCCCGTGATCAATAGTTTGTCTGTATGTGTATTCAGAGGCAGTGAGCAACGGGCTTTCAATAATAAATAACTATGTGCACGATAAAATAATTGTCGGCGTTAATTAATTAATGCCTTAAATCAGCACTATATATATATATATATATATATATATATATATATATATATATATACTTTATATATATATACTATATATACTTTATATATATACTTTCTACTATTTATGTACTTCTCATACTTCTCAAAAATACACTTTAAGGTGTCATGAACTGGCTTTTTAATTTTCTTATACTGATGTCTGAGGTCAACTAATGACGTGTTGTGTGGTTTTTACATTCAAAAACATAATGAATAAGTAATATGGTATTTGCTACACTAGTTTTGAGGCTCTCTCCTGAACACTCGGTTTTGATGGTCATGCCGCACTGGAGTTTGACCTCTGGTGGCCGACAGTGGAATCTTCTCCGCCGTTTGTGACAGAACAAACGGGTTTAATCTGTTTGATAATTTTGAATGGTCCCACATACCTGGGGCTTAGCTTTTTGCATGGGAGTCGTAGACGAAGGTCCCGGGTGGATAGGGGACGACGATGTCAATCAGCCTGTTGCTTGACCCTGTTTATGGCTCATTGAAGGTGTATGTGAGTCTGGTTCCAGATAGTTTCGCTGCGCTGGAACCAATCGTTTATAGCGGGAACTTCAGTTGGTTCTCCTGACCAGGGAAACAGTGGGGGATGGAATCCTAGGATGCACTGGAAAGGCGTGAGTTTAGTGGAAGGTTTAAGGATTGAGTTTTGTGCGTATTCTGCCCAGGGAAGGAAGCAACTCCAGTCTGTCTGATTTTGCTGGCAGTACATGCGAAGGAACTTGGAGATTTCTTGGTTTAGTCGTTCGGTTTGTCCGTTGGACTGTGGGTGATAGCCATAAGTGAGACTTATATTCACATTTAATAATCGAAAGAAAGCGGACCATACCCTTGACGTGAATTGGGATCCTCGATCTGACACAATGTCCTCCGGAAGTCCATAGTAACGGAATATGTAGTGGAGCAGGTGTTGTAGTGGAGTGGTTTCAAAGGCTGTGGGAAGCTTCGGCAGAGGAATCAGTTGGCATCCTTAAGAAAAACGGTCAACAACAGTTAATATGGTGGTGTTACCTTGTGATATTGGTAGGTCCGTGACGAAGTCGATGGCAATGTGTGACCAAGGGCGTTGTGGAATGGGTAATGGTTGCAGTAGTCCGGCTGGAAGTTTTCTCGGGGTCTTGGCTGTGGCACATGTGTAGCAAGAGTTGATGAATCCAGTGACGTCATTCTGTAGTATTTCCCACCAGAATCGATTTCTTATCAGTCGTGTTGTTGTTGTAATCCCTGGGTGACCGGAGCTCGTGGCCGAGTGAACCCAGCGCATGACCTTTTCCCTGAGTTCTGGTGGAACGAATGTTCGATCGTTAGGGCATTCTGCAGGAGGTGGATTCTTTGCATGTGCTTGCTTGATCTCGGGCATAATATCCCACTGAACAGGGCCTAGGACTAAGGTGGGAGAGATGATGTTCTCTTTTTGAGTGTTTTGAGGGGTGTGATCAAATTGTCGGCGTCAAGGGCGTCTGCCTTGGTGTTCTTTGAACCTGCAATATATGTAATAGTAAAACTGAAACGAGTGTAGAAAAGTGCCCATCTAGCTTGTCTGGGATTCAATCATTTAGCTAAACGTAGATACTCCAGATTCCGGTACTCAGATACTGAAATTCCTGATGTATCTCCTGTAGAAGTTGGCAAACCCCAGGAACCTTTGAAGCTCCTTCAGTGTAGCAGGTTGAGGCCAACCCAGGACTGCCTGTACCTTCTTCTCGTCCATCGCCACTCCTTCCAGACTAGGGGTGCACCGATCCGACTTTTTCAGTCCCGATACCGAGACCGATGCCTGAGCTTTGAGAATCTGTCGATACCCGATACCGATCCGATACTATTGTTTAATTAATAATAAACTGCATACCTTATACCTTCCCTGAAAAGAGTAAAGGCTCCAGACTTTACTAACTAAAGATAACTAAGACAAAATAACAGATGCATGTAAAGTGCTGACTTCTTATTTAAAAGCGACATTGGACTCACAGCAGAGCTCCATATGTCTGTTGTAAAGCTCATAGCTTTTACATCTTTAATCTCTTGCGAGACGTGTTCGCAAACTTTTTTGTACAGTTCTGGCAGTGCAGTTTCGGAAAAATACTTGCGTGATGGAAGAGAGTACCTCGGCTCTAAATGTTCCAGTAGGCGACGGAAGCCCTCATCTTCAACAACGGACATTGAGCATCTAAAACAATGAATTCGACTACTTTCTGTGTAATTGCCGTTGCTTTCAAGCTTTCCATCGGAAACTTTTCGCGTCGTTGAAATGCATCTTGCAAAGTTTGCTGCTGAGGTGTATTGTCCACTCCTTTCGTTTTGCTAAGCTGCATGAATTCAGCGTGCTCCTTAGCATGGTGTTTTTGTATGTGCTTTATTAAATTGGTAGTATTGTACTTTGCAGTATTACCACCTCCCCTCGATACATTTACTTTGCATACATTGCAAACAGCCGACGAACTAGTTGGCGTGGCAAGCGTGAAATACCTCCACACAGCCGACTCTCTGGCTCGCTCCATTGCTGGCTTTAGCATGCGACACACGTGAAGCTGACGAATGACGTAGGTTCTGCTGCGACAAAAAAAAAAAAAATCACCTGGATCGGCCCGTGGATCTGTTATTTTTTCCGATCCCCGATCCAGTTATTTTGTCAGTATCGCGGCCGATATCCGATTCTAATATCGGATCGGTGCACCCCTATTCCGGACTGATGATGTACCCAAGAAATGATGACTGATGGAACTCACATTTCTCGGCCTTGGCATAGAGCTGATGATTAATCAGACGCTGCAGTACCCTGCGGACCTGTTGAACATGTTCCACCATGGTGTCTGAGTAGATCAGTATGTCATCGATGTACACCACCAAGCACTGATTGAGCATGTCTCTGAAGATGTCGTTGATGAAGGATTGGAACACTGAAGGACTATTGGACAGCCCAAAGGGCATGACAATATACTCAAAGTGCCCGTTGCTTGTGGAGAAGGCTGTCTTCCACTCGTCCCCCTCCCGGATACGAATGAGATTGTAGGTGGAGCGGAGATCGAGCTTGGTGAAGTATCGTGCAGTTCTCAACTGTTCTAGAGCCGCTGGGACCAGAGGTAGTGGGTATCTGAATTTAACTGTAATATAATTAAGGCCACGATAGTCAATGCAAGGTCTCAGACCTCCATCCTTCTTTCCCACGAAGAAGAAGCCGGCTGCAGCCGGTGACTAGGATGGTCGAATGAAACCCTTTGCTAGCTCTTCCTTGATATAGTCTTTCATGGCTTGATCCTCAGGCTCAGAAAGTGGAAAGATGCGTCCTCTAGGTGGCATGGTTCCTGGCAGGAGATCTATGGCACAGTCATTGTTGCGATGCGGTGGGAGTTGTGATGCTTTGGACTTACTGAAAGCCTCGATGAGATCGGCATACTCCAGTGGGACTCCTGGAATGGGGTTTACGGTGTTAATCAGGGCCATGGCTTTGCTGGGTTGTGGTTGCATTGAGCGTAGACATTTGACATGGCAGGTGACGCGCCAACGGGTGATCTGTTTTTCTTGCCAGGATATCTGCGGGTCGTGTTCTTGAAGCCATGGGAAGCCCAGAATGACCGGGTTGTGTGGAGAATGAATGACGTAGAGACGGATGAGTTCGGAGTGAAGAACGCCCACTTGGAGCTTGAGTTCGGTAGTGGTGTATTGCACATGACCAGACCCCAGAGGTCGCCCATCTAGCACTGCCACTGACAAGGGAGAGTTACAGGGGGTTAGAGGAATGCCATATTGCCGTGCCAGCTCTTCAACAATGAAATTGCCTGCGGCCCCAGAATCGACTAATGCTTTGGTGTGTATCATCTTAAGCCCTATTCGGACTGGATTAGATTAACATTGGGACGTGGGGGTAAAGTAATTATTACCAGAGGTTCTCAGTGATTTTAGTCCCGTCTGAATGTGCCATCTCGGTTATCATTACGGACAATGTCAGTGAAGATTACAGAAACTTTTACCTTCTGGAAAAAGGTCTGGAAAAATGACCTCGGTAATACTAATCCCGTTCGAATAGACCCGCTGTAAAAATGCATGGTAAAATTCCATAATTTCCTTTTTAAAAGTTTTAAAAAAGTGCATTTTGCGAGCTTGGAGGCGCTTGAAGCATTCGGGTAGTTGTAGGTGGAGGGAAAACTCTGTGGCAAACGTCCAGTATTTTCCGCATATCATTTAAAGCAAAAAAAAGATCAAGCTCTTAAGATCAAAGCACTTATTAGAGGCACAACACTTATTTTAGCTCTAGGAAAGTGTCTATTACCAACACAATCCAATCAGAATTGTTAGACTGTACCTAACTGTTTATTAAAAACACATATATAGCCTGAGACGGAGTTCAGACTGGCTTTAATGTTGTGTTTGCTCACGTGATTACAGCAACGTCATACGCACATGACGACACAGAGCTTACTGTGGTGCGTAAAGTGAGGTTCTCCTCCCACTTTTGCTAGTTTTACTAAGATGTCTTATCCCATGCGAATTGGTCATTAATATTACAGACGTCCTGAGGTAAAATTACTTTACCCCCACGTCCCCAGGTTAATCTAATCCTGTCTGAATAGGGCTTTAGTCTCATATGTCAAGGTAATAGGTAGATCAAAATAGTTGTTCTGAGAGATGGCAGAAATCAGTAAACTCACCCTTCGGGCTTGTGTCTGTGGAGGTCGGCTCGGGTAGTCGGCTTTAAAGTGTCCAACGAGACCACAATACAGACAGAGGTGATTATTGACGCGGTGATCCCGCTCCTCCGTGGATAGGTGAGAGTTTCTGACCTGCATGGGTTTCTCGTTATTGGTTGATGGACCATTAAATTGGGAATTTCCTGGACATCGGCATGAACGAATGAGATTGTCGATGCGGATAGGCAGCTCGATTAACTGATCTAGGGTTTTATCTTCGTCCCTGCAAGCGAGTTCTGACTGTAGTTCATAGTTAAGACCCTGGCGAAACAAAGCTTTCAACGTGTCATCCACCCATATGGTTTGTGCTGCCAGTGTGCGGAAGTTGAGAGCGAATTCCACAGCTGTACTGTTCCCTTGATGTAATGCACACAATTGCTCCCCCGCGCTCCATCCTCCTTCTTCAGAAGGCTCGAAAACAGTGCGTAAGCGTTGAATGAAGTGAGAGTACATGACTTGTTCTAAGGCTTGATTATCCCAGACCGCCGTTGCCCACGCGAGTGCTTTGCCCGTGAGAAGTGAACACATCAAGGAAATCTTGCCAGCATCAGTAGAGTAAAGAGAGGGCTGTTGGGCTAAAAACATTGAACATTGCATGAGAAAGCCCTTACATTTAGATGGGGTGCCATCAAACTTCTCAGGAAACGGCAGGTGAGGGTTGCTTATTATCGTGTTCACATGTGTTGGCGGTACTACCTCATTAGGCTGCAGCACTGAGGTGTTGGAGACCACTGGGATTTGATGAAGTTTCTGGATTGCCTTTACCAGTTCCCCCATCATGTTGGTCAAATAACTAAGTTGCTGTTGGTGGATCAGTGGAGGTCGGCTGGTGTTTGTGGTGAGTTGGTTTGTTTGTGCTGTTAGCTCATGGGAGAAGTGCATAGGAACCGCTGGATCTTTAGGTGGCGAAGTCTTCTGTTACAGGGACTCAGGCAGATTGGGATCCATGTGCAGTTTATTAAAATAATACAAACTCACAGTCCAAGCAGGCGTGGGTCGATAAACCAGGGCATACAGGAATATCAGAGACAGGGCATCAATCGTGGTCATAACAGGCAAATGGTTAGGGCATGTAGCAAACAGGCAAGAATCAGAGTCCAGGCAAACAAAGATCAAGGGCAGGCAGAACAGGGTCGTAAACAGTAATCCAAAGCAGAGTCAAACACAGGCAGGAATAAACACGGAATAATGCTCAGAAATGTAGCTGGGGCAAACAAGACTTTGAAATGAATGTGTGTGTGAGCAGAGTTAAAGTAGGCATGATGATTATGAACAGGTGTGCAATAATCAGTCCAGAGTAAGGGGGTATTGGAAATGAAGTCCGATATGAGGTTAGTACTCTGGGGAGTTCGACCTCTGGTGGCCAACGGTGGAATCTTCACCGGCGTTTGTGACAGTCATCAATTATTGACAACACTTTCATTGCAAACCCTAATGTTGTCTTTACTTAAAGCTGCAGTCCGTAGTTTTTCCTCTTTGTCGCCATCTCTGTTCGAAAACTGCAATTGGAGTTATTTGCGGAATTATCAACTCTATGTGAGTAGTGCCCCGGTCAGCACAGCACAGAGGAATCAAATGTCCAGCTGTCAGGAGAAGCGCTGTCAGTCACCCGGTGTGGATACTGTCATTCACAGTCACAGAGTTTACTGTTTGAAAGTATGACCGACATAAGAATGTCATCTGAACAAGTAAGTAGCTCATCCTCTTTTGTTCTGACCAACTAAGGAGAAAAAAGCATTGCAATACATCGCAATGATTAATCTAACGATCGTTTATCATATCATGTCAAACTGCAAATTATACTTTTTCAAACTGTTAATGTTATCAGGATTGCATGCCTACATTTAATGTATATTAGGGCTACCTGTAGTACAGTTTCCATTTCTGTGCAGTCTAATTTCTAATCATCATATACCAACACATTATTGTGGAACAGAGGTGAAGCTCCCTCTCATAGCAAGCACAAAATAACTGATGTTACCATAATGCACATAGCAAAACGAGAAAGGCACAACAAAGAAAACTCCTTAACTGCATGAATTTAGCGAACAGGTGTGCTACTGTTACATAGCCTAATGCAACCATTGAAATGTCTTACCTGTTCAGCAGAAAAAAAGCTGAAAAACCCTTCAAAACACGAAGTTCACGCCACCTTTAATTATCCTTGTTTTGGCATCGCCCGGGTGAAGACTCTTTTTTTTCACTCCGAAGTCTGAAGACTTTTGCACTTTACAATGAATGAATCTCCAGTTGTCAATGGTGACTGTCATTTGAACCTTTTTGGATCCGCCATCAAATTGATAAGTTTTATTATATCAAGGGGTGTGAGAAAAGGCTATCTCCTCTTCCAACATCCTCACATGCGATAGCCTGCTTACCGGGACTCCTTCGTTATGTGTACAGATGTGACCTAAAGACGCAAACTTGAATTTCCCGGGGAAATCCACCAGTACCACTGGAATTAAAAATATTAACACAAGCTTACTGCTGTAAATTGAACTACGGTAAGCAGATAGTTTTGAACACTGGCTGGTTATGTACTTGCTCAAAAATTTATTTTGGATAATTTTTAACCCAAAAAAGTATAACTTATTAACCTACAAAATACATAAACTTAAGATTTCAAGTTGAATGAACTCAAAATTAATTAAAATAGCTCACTCTGGTCTTGATTTGATGTGATTGGCCATGCCAGGAGTTCTGTCTGGCAACAAGAACTAGAATAGTTGTGAAATATTTAAAAAATAGCCATGAGATTCTTTACTCTTGTTGTAATTGAACAATTTATTTAATTTTTTGTGCACAAAATGTTTAAATCTATGGCATTAGTTAGACATACACAGACATCAAGAATCCGTGTATGAATCTCTACAATGGTGAAAATGAAAAAAAAAGATCTACTCTGAACATAAAACAAGCTACAAAAACATCAGACCAAAACAGCAAAAGTAAAAGCAAATAGTAAGTTATAGCAAATAGCAAAATTCAGATGCAAAATTTTCTTCATGCCGCAATGCATGTTGAAGTTTTGATTGGTTGTACCCAGCATGATGTACTGAACTTCTGGTGTACCCAGTTTGGTGAACTTAACAATTTAAGTACAGGTAAGCACCAAGTTAAGTGAACTTAAATAAACAAGTTTTGGGAGACTCCATTACTCAATTGAACTGAGTGAATCAACTTATTAGGTTCATTGTTGAAGTGACGTAAAAGTGAGATATATATATATATATATATATATATATATATATATATATATATATATATATATATATATATATATATATATATATATATATATATATAGTCTTGTTCAAAATAATAGCAGTACAATGTGACTAACCAGAATAATCAAGGTTTTTAGTATATTTTTTATTGCTACGTGGCAAACAAGTTACCAGTAGGTTCAGTAGATTGTCAGAAAACAAACAAGACCCAGCATTCATGATATGCACGCTCTTAAGGCTGTGCAATTGGGCAATTAGTTGAAAGGTGTGTGTTCAAAAAAATAGCAGTGTCTACCTTTGACTGTACAAACTCAAAACTATTTTGTACAAACCTTTTTTTTCTGGGATTTTTTTCTGTGTTGTGATTTAGCAATCCTGTGAATCACTAAACTAATATTTAGTTGTATGACCACAGTTTTTTAAAACTGCTTGACATCTGTGTGGCATGGAGTCAACCAACTTGTGGCACCTCTCAGCTGTTATTCCACTCCATGATTCTTTAACAACATTCCACAATTCATTCACATTTCTTGGTTTTGCTTCAGAAACAGCATTTTGATATCACCCCACAAGTTCTCAATTGGATTAAGGTCTGGAGATTGGGCTGGCCACTCCATAACATTAATTTTGTTGGTTTGGAACCAAGACTTTGCCCGTTTACTAGTGTGTTTTGGGTCATTGTCTTGTTGAAACAACCGTTTCAAGGGCATGTCCTCTTCAGCATAGGGCAACATGACCTCTTCAAGTATTTTAACATATGCAAACTGATCCATGATCCCTGGTATGCGATAAATAGGCCCAACACCATAGTAGGAGAAACATGCCCAAATCATGATGCTTGCACCTCCATGCGTCACTGTCTTCACTGTGTACTGTGGCTTGAATTCAGAGTTTGGGGGTCGTCTCACAAACTGCCTGTGGCCCTTGGACCCAAAAAGAACAATTTTACTCTCATCAGTCCACAAAATGTTCCTCCATTTCTCTTTAGGCCAGTTGATGTGTTCTTTGGCAAATTGTAACCTCTTCTGCACATGCCTTTTTTTTAACAGAGGGACTTTGCGGGGGATTCTTGAAAATAGATTAGCTTCACACAGACGTCTTCTAACTGTCACAGTACTTACAGGTAACTCCAGACTGTCTTTGATCATCCTGGAGGTGATCATTGGCTGAGCCTTTGCCATTCTGGTTATTCTTCTATCCATTTTGATGGTTGTCTTCCGTTTTCTTCCATGTCTCTCTGGTTTTGCTCTCCATTTTAAGGCATTGGAGATCATTTTAGCTGAACAGCCTATCATTTTTTGCACCTCTTTATAGGTTTTCCCCTCTCTAATCAACTTTTTAATTAACTTTTTAATTTAACTTTTTAAAGTACGCTGTTCTTCTGAACAATGTCTTGAACGACTCATTTTCCTCAGCTTTCAAATGCATGTTCAACAAGTGTTTGCTTCATCCTTAAATAGGAGACACCTGATTCACACCTGTTTCTTCACAAAATTGATGACCTCAGTGATTGAATGCCACACTGCTATTTTTTTGAACACACCCCTTTCAACTAATTCAACTAATTGCCCAATTGCACAGCCTTAAGAGCGTGCATATCATGAATGCTGGGTCTCATTTGTTTTCTGAGAATCTACTGAACCTACTGGTAACTTGTTTGCCACGTTGCAATAAAAATATATACGAAAAACCTTGATTATTCTGGTTAGTCACATTGTACTGCTATTATTTTGAATATATATATGGGCCCTGTCCCAAATGGCACACTTCATGTGCACTTTCGGTCTTGTGGACTTGCAATGGCCATTGCGTGCGCGTGTCCATTAAGTCCACAAGATTGTGGGGTGTCCCATTCGTCATTTAAAGGTTCTTCACCCGTTCTTTGCGTGTTTTCGAAGCTTTGATTATGTTTACAGTGTGCAATATAGCATGAGTTCATGTTTCGCGTGTAAAAAAAAAAA
Source organism: Pseudorasbora parva (assembly GCF_024679245.1). Lineage (NCBI taxonomy): Eukaryota > Metazoa > Chordata > Actinopteri > Cypriniformes > Gobionidae > Pseudorasbora > Pseudorasbora parva. The sequence goes on along the minus strand of NC_090172.1, from coordinate 18,316,234 downwards.
ACAGTATTTTTTCACACAATTTACTTATCTGTACAGCGCTGTTTTCTCTGTCCTAAAAATGGCCTGATGATTTTCTTGTTCTATGAAATCCCTCCTTCAGAAACACGTAATGAGTTCTGATTGGGGTAGCGCTTCCTGTGTTGTGATTGGACAGCAGCTTAGCGCACTTTGCCTGGAAAAGTCCCGCCTCTTACCATAACAGGGAGACGCAAGCGCTGAATGGATGCGCGCTCTTCTCCATGTGAAGCAACAAGACCACGCCCCCTATTTTGCGTGTACTTGTGGGCGGAGGGTTAGTCAACAAACGGTTCTAGTGACGTCATTCAAGCAAGGAAGTGCAGGGGTGTAGTCCAAACCGGCCGTTCGCTGTAGGCTTTGAAAGGGAACTTCTGTTAAATAAAATATCTCGTTTGGCATTGAACTTTGAGCTTTATAATTTTACAGGTATTATTTATGCTCTAACAGCAACATTTCACACTAACTTAAGTTTGAAAGATGGAATCGCGAAGAACAGGACCTTGAAGCTTAAAGAAGGGTGCTCGTGAGTGCCCCCTTTGCGGCTGCTGTGTGCCCTCGATGCACACTTCAGCTGAGCCCTCAAGTTTGCGAGCTACGCAGAGGACTTCTACCTGGCAGGCAAAGCGGCATTACATTTTGAAAGTGCGGACTCAGAGGAAGACCGTGAGGGTTTAGGGTGCCATTTGGGACAGGGCCATCATTTCACTTGATTCAATTCCTCCATCCTCGCGTCTTTTCCTTGTGTCCTTCCCTCGCATCCTGAAGGGGCGGAGCTAAGGTGTGAGGAAAGTAAGCTAGAAAAGGAAATGAGGATACAGAAATAAGAATTGGGAAGCACCAAATGATTTATCTCACATCCACCTGCAATTTTTTTAATTTTTTTATTACTTGGCCTGCCCAATCGGTGGATAAGCGCAAACTGTACATAAGTGATATGTGCGTTCTTCAAATATCAAGTCAAGAGTGAAAATTAAAACCCCCAGGACTCGGGATAGGCCTGCGTTTTTTTCTTATCAGTGGAATAATTTACCTCAGAAAAAGCAGTTTATTTCTAAGAGTAATTATGATTGTATGGTAATTTTTATACTGTTAGTGTCCGTCCATATTAAGCAATCCTGCTGCAACACAAAATGTAATAGACGCGTCACGCAACTGTTTAGACAAGATTTATTTGGCCTGTTTTGGACATATTAGTTCCCTTTCGGGGAACTCGAGCTGCGTCGAAACGCTGTGAGAACGCCTCTGCGTTAATGCGTCGTGAAGCGCCTGTAGAACCATTCCATCGGAAAAAAGATCGATCGTCGGCGTGATGACGTCATCGACCGGAAGCTATAAAGCGTCCGTGAAAACAAACGGGAACTAGCTTCTGAGCCTTCAGCAAGCGATCTGTGTGAACCTGTCTGTCTATTTGGTGTTTTTGTCTGTCTATATCAGAGATTTTCCACCCTTTTGTTAAATATTTCAGTATATATTAACAAACAAAGAGAAAAATAAAATAGATAGAGTGAATATGGCGAGTGAAAGCAGTTACAAGAGGTGTGTTCATCCCTGCCCACGCTACATCACGAGCGGGGATACACACTCTCTTTGTGTAGCCTGCTTGGGAGCGCAGCATGCCCAGGCAGCCCTCGAGGGGGCTGCTTGCGAGCACTGTGAGCGATTGCCATTGAGAACGCTGCGCTCCCGCCGGGCACTCTTCGAGGAGGGTGCCTCGGCTCGTGTTCCCCGCGGCTCTGGTCCCGCTGCCGCCGAGGCGGAGCGAAGGCTGCAGTCGTGGGGATCACAATTGGATGTTGCAGAGGGGTTAGAGACGGGCGCTGCCTTATCTCTGCCCTCACCTGCTCCATCCAGCGGCTCTTCTCGGGGCATGGAAGCACGCATGGCGGTTTCTTCCCCCCCGAGAGAGTCGCCGGTGCTTCATCTGTCCAGCTCTGAGGAGGTGGACGTTGAAAGCATCGAGACTGAAGACTCGCCACTTCAGTCCCCGGCTAGTGAGGAGCTAGTTGAGGTTCTGACGCGAGCAGTGGCCAGATTAAACATCGACTGGCCCACTGAAAGATCTGAGGCAGGAAGAAAGCGTCATAGCAAGCTAGACGAACGATTCCTGCCATCTCGCGCTTCAGAGCCTCAGCGGCGGGGCCTGCCGTTCTTCTATGACTTGCACACCGAGGTGGCAAGATCATGGAAGAGACCGGCATCATATCGTGTGTTCAGCCCGCAGACCTCGGTCTACAGCAACATCAGCGGGCTGAAACAGTATGGTTATGGGGCGATGCCAAAGGTGGAAGAGACGCTTGCGAGCCATCTCTCGCCTTCCTCGGCATCGTCCCTTAAGGCCCCGACTTTACCCACCAGACCTTTAAAAACAACGTCGGCGCTGGTGGGTAAAGCGTACTCGGCAGCGGGTCAGGCGGCTGCATGCCTGCACACGATGGCTATCGTGCAGGCATATCAGGCTGACCTACTGAGGGATCTGGATGGTAGTGATGTTGTGGGGGGAGATATTGTCACTGAGTTAAGAACTTCAGCGGATTTAGCTCTCCGGGCCACCAAGGAGACGGCCAGATGTGTTGGCCGCTCCATGGCAGCATTGGTGGCCACGGAGAGACACCTATGGTTGAACCCCACAGACATCAAGGAGAGGGAGAAAGCCTTTCTGCTTGATGCGCCGCTTTCTCCTGGAGGCCTCTTCGGTGACACAGTCCACACTGTCACCGAGAGGTTCCAGGAGTCGAAAAAGCAAGCTGCGGCGCTCAAGCAGTTCCTCCCTCTCCGGGTCCAGGTCCCTGGGGCTGCTGCTGACACCAAGCAGCCCAAACCGAGTACGAGCTCCTCACATCGGGCTCAGCAAAAGCAGAGCGTCGCTGCCCGAGCTCCCCCTCAGCGCGGGGACGAGGGGCGGCGCTCTCAGACGAGACCTTCGAGGGGCAGGGCTGATCTGCGGACAGTCCTGATTGCCAAGAAGGCCTCGTCGAAGCGTTCCTGACGCCAGAAGCGTCAGGACGCTGAGGGTGGTTCCCCCCGTAGGGAAACGGTGTTTACCCCTGCCAACGGTACCCGTTTCCCTACGGCACCCTCGGGGGGCCGCGCTGCCAACCCCGCCGCAATGCCGGGGCGCAGTCGGTCTCCCCGGGCCACCCGAGGGTGGTCCGCACCCCCTTCGGGGGGCCCCCGAGCAGTCAAGTCAGTTGTTCCCTGCCGGTCCGCCGCTTCAGGGCACTGTGCTTGTTGCTCAAAATACACCAGAGGCCAGCCTCGAGAGGCTGGTTCCCTTAGTAGATTTTCTAGACGAGTGGAAACGTCTATCAAATATATCTCATTGGGTCCTGCAGATAATAGAAAAGGGGTACGCCATTCAATTCAGAAGTCGGCCACCTCCTTTCTGCGGTGTCCTACCTACAGAGGTGGGCCCGGAGCAGGCTCTGGTAATGGCACAGGAAGTAGAGACACTCCTGCAAAAAGGGGCTATAGAGAGGGTTCCCCCTCCCAGCAGGGAGTCTGGCTTTTACAGCCGTTACTTCATCGTGCCGAAGAAGGATGGGGGCTTACGCCCGATATTAGATCTGCGGCTATTGAATCGCTCGGTGGCCAAGCTCAAATTCAAGATGCTTACACTCAGACAGATTGTATCGCAGATCAAGTCGGAGGATTGGTTTGTCACCATAGACCTCAAAGATGCGTATTTTCATGTCTCCATCCTTCCACATCACAGGAAGTTCCTGAGGTTTGCCTTCGGGGGAGAGGCATACCAATATCGTGTACTTCCCTTCGGTCTAGCACTGTCACCCCGCACGTTCACCAAGTGTGTGGATGCAGCTCTGGCGCCGCTGCGTCTGCAGGGCATCCGCATTCTGAACTATATCGACGACTGGCTGATTCTAGCGAATACAGAGCAGATGGCGGTTCAGCATCGAGATGCTGTTCTCGCCCAAATGTCGAAACTGGGGATGAGGCTGAACGCCAAGAAGAGTGTGCTTTCTCCGGCTCAGAGAACCACTTTTCTAGGTGTGAACTGGGACTCTGTAATTATGCGGGCGCAATTATCGCCAACACGCATCGCCAACACTCAAAACAAAAGGGTTCTCCCCGAGGGGAAATCCGCTCCGCACGATCAAAGTCACGCGGCGATGCCTACGTGCTCTGGTCATGTGGAAAAACCCGGGGTTTTTATCTCAGGGTCCCGTGTTGGGGGCTCATGTTCGTCGCGTAACGCTAACGACAGATGCCTCTCTAACGGGCTGGGGGGCGACCATGAGTGGTCGCTCGTCCCAGGGTCTATGGCAGGAACATCAGCGGCACTGGCACATAAATCGGCTAGAGATGCTCGCAGTGTTTCTTGCATTGAAACAGTTCCTGCCCGACCTCAAGGGCCACCACATACTAGTCAGGACAGACAACACGTCCGTGGTCGCCTATATAAATCACCAGGGGGGTCTGAGGTCTCGTCCATTGGACAAATTGGCACATCGGATCCTCCTGTGGGCCCAAGGGAAATTGCTGTCAATCAGGGCAGTATATATCCCGGGGGCCCTGAATCAGGAAGCAGACAGCCTGTCGAGACAGGGGCCGAGGCCCGGGGAATGGAGACTCCACCCAGAGGTGGTGGAGCTCCTTTGGAAGGTTTATGGGAAAGCAGAAATAGACCTATTTGCTTCGGCGGAGAATTCCCACTGCCCGCAGTGGTTTTCTCTGACCCATCCGGCCCCGCTGGGGCTGGATGCCATGGTACAGGAGTGGCCGAGGCTGCCTCTGTACGCCTTCCCCCCGATTGTCCTGCTTCCAGGAGTTCTGGAGAGGGTACGCCGGGACGGGGCCTAGGTACTTCTAGTGGCTCCGAACTGGCCGACCCGAGTATGGTTTTCGGACCTGATATCTCTCCTGGAAGGCTCTCCGATGGAGATTCCGACCAGGAGGGATCTACTCTCTCAGGCGGGCGGGAGATTCCTGCACCCACGCCCGGAGATGTGGAAACTGTGGGCCTGGCCTCTGAGGGGGCTAGGCTCATAGAGGAAGGTCTCTCGGCCGAGGTCGTAGAGACCATCCTACACTCCAGAGCTCCGTCCACAAGGAAGCTGTACGCTTTGAAATGGAGACTTTTCTCAGCATGGTGCAGAGAACGCCAGTGGGACCCAGTTAACTGCCCGGTTGGTACAGTGCTGGAGTTTCTGCAGGCAAGGTTCTCGGCAGGGTTGACCCCCTCCACAATAAAGGTGTACGTGGCGGCCTTGGGTGCCTTCCACGTCCCTTTCGGTGGAGTGTCTTTGGGAAGACACCCTTTAATTACACGCTTCCTTCGTGGCACTTTAAGGTTGAGGCCGGCTATGCACTCGAGGGTCCCAGCATGGGACTTGGCCATTGTTCTGAGGGGCTTGTCCGGACCACCGTTCGAACCTCTGGAGGAGGTTTCGGACAAGTTCCTCACCCTAAAAACCATCTTTCTGTTGGCTATTTCGTCTCTTAAAAGAATAGGAGATATTCAGTCCCTGTCGGTAGGGCCCTCATGCTTAGAGTTTGCGCCGGGGATGGTGAAAGCATTTCTGCATCCCAGGCCGGGTTATGTCCCCAAGGTTCCTACGAGCACACGGGGCCCCATCACTCTACAAGCCTTCTGTCCTCCTCCGTTTAAGACGTCAGACCAGGAAAGGTTAAATCTGCTGTGTCCTGTGAGGGCACTGGATACATATGTCCACAGAGCTGCCCTGTGGAGGAAATCTGAGCAATTATTTGTCTGTTTCGGACCCCCTAAGAAGGGGGCTCCAGTATCCAAGCAGAGGATGAGCAAGTGGGTGGTCGAGGCCATCTCACTTGCTTATGAAGCGGCCGGGCAGCCGTCTCCTCTGGCTGTCCGGGCGCATTCAACCAGGGGTATGGCTGCTTCAAAAGCACTCTTGTCGGGGGCTTCCCTCCACGATATCTGCAACGCGGCCGGATGGTCGTCTCCGTTAACCTTCGTCAGGTTCTATGAATTAGACCTGGCATCTACAGTTGGGGCACAGGTACTCTCGTAACCGTGTGCGCTTCGGCTTCACACATACGAGACACTTGGTCCTATGGCGATGTGGGTATAAGCGTTCTCACAGCGTTTCGACGCAGCTCGAGTTCCCCGAAAGGGAACGTCTCAGGTTACGTATGTAACCCTAGTTCCCTGAGGGAACGAGACGCTGCGTCGCTCTGCCATACTCCCCGGCGTGTCCCTGATCACTTACTTCAGGCTTTATCAGAAGTTAGTTCCTGTTTGTTTTCACGGACGCTTTATAGCTTCCGGTCGATGACGTCATCACGCCGACGATCGATCTTTTTTCCGATGGAATGGTTCTACAGGTGCTTCACGACGCATTAACGCAGAGGCGTTCTCACAGCGTTTCGACGCAGCGTCTCGTTCCCTCAGGGAACTAGGGTTACATACGTAACCTGAGACGTTAGTGTTTATTATAAAATATCAATAAAGCTTTTGTTTGCAAATGTCTGCTCAGATGCTATAAATATAGGACCTACTGGTCAAGTGTATTTTGTTTCATACTGATATGAATTTGTATATTTCGTTTTGTATAAATTCTATCTTAATTTAAATCAATATTTTTAATATATTTGTTTCTTATTTAATAAGCAAATATAGCAGACAATATAGCCTTAGCCCTGCCGCATGTCTCATTAATAAACTGAAACTGAAAATTACTGTGTAAATGACTGGGATCTAATTGTGCATTATGTTGTTTTCAATTCCAAATATTTTACTTATAACATTCATCATTAACAATTAATCAGTTATTTGTATTTACTAAATAAAAAGTTGTGTTCGATGTCACAATATTAGGCCTGTGTTTTAGCATGAGACTCCTTTCAAAAACATTAAAAAATAGTACACTGAAAAAATGCTCTTCTTTTTGTTTTGTTTAGACTAAATACCTAAAAATTCTTAAATCAAGATGTATTTATTAGATAATTAAAATGACATAAGATATTTGTTCTTGTTTTGTTGAAAATGAATTAAAATGAAGTGAGTTTTGCTTAAAACAAGCTACATTTTCTGCCAATGGGGTAAGAAAAATAAGCTTATTTCTAATGGAAAACTTGTTTCTGTCCCAAAGTGAAATAAGATTCATTTTCGTCCCCCATTGGCAGATCATTTTGCTGGTTTTAAGATTAGATTAGTTTAGATTTTTAGAAAACAAGAACAAATATTATCTAGTAAATGAATCTTAATTCATTTTTTTGATATTTGGACTGAAAACAAGAAACAAATACCAAATAAGAAGAGCATTTTTTGCAGTGTAGTCAAATCTTTTGATACCGGTAATTTAAAATATAATAGGCCTTTGTAATGTGCCTTTGTTGACTAAACAAAACAAAATATATTTCCTTTGTCCTGTTGCTTAGCTTTCATACCTGAGTCACATACCTGAAGCTCATTCATTGTGCAGCTCATTATGCAGGTCTTTAGTGTCTCAGGTGTGATACCTATATATTCATGACAGCCTTTGTAAAGAAAAAGTGTCTAATAAAATTTAAAAGGGTGGTTTAGCTAGTGTGTAATGTTGCTGTTTGAGCACAAAAAACATCTGCAAAGTTACAACATTCAAAGTTTAAAGCAAACAGAGATATTTGCTTTTAAAGAAATACATTTCTAAGGACTACAGTAAACGGCCGGTAGGGAACTACAGCCTTTTCCTCCAGGGTTGGTGACATTACCAGCTCCAATATTTACATTAACCCCTCCTCCTAGAATATTAAATGGGGGGGCGAGGCCATTTTTTTATTGCTGTGGAATAGTATGCTGGAGTGCCGTCGGTCATGCAATGCCGACGACACGCTGTTATTTTCGTCTGGATTGCAGGTCCACTTTGTTCAGCCTTCCTAGGGATGGGGATTTAGCCATCAATGGTTAAAATCTAAATCTCGCTGTCTGTGCTGCACATTTCATGGAGGAAAGCTCACAATCGTTGCAAGTTCAATGCAGGATTCGCACAATGGCTTGTCCTGAAAGATGGAGCAGTTCCAACTTTAAAAACAGAAGCTGTTTACGGGCCATAACCTGTAAGTATGATTTATTTTTAAAATAATATAATATTTTAAACATATAACGGCGGCGCGGACGCCCACAGCCCGTGATAACTTTACCAATCAACTAACACAATAATTTTCTACCCTGTTCCCTCACGTAATGTCACATAAGTTGAATTCAGGGTGATTTGGACACATTTCCCAAGTCACCTCAATGCCAAAAAGTGTCCCAATCACCTTGAATTCACCATATATCAGGAGAAGTGGATGATCTTGTGTTGTAAATCCAGCAGGCGCTGCCAGTGTTGTAAGTTAAACATATAATGGCAGCACAGATGCCCACAGCCCGTGAAAATTTTACTGATCCACTAACACATTTTCGATCCTGTTACCTCACATATCACATTACATATATCAGGTGAAGTTGATGATCTTGTGTTGTAAATCCAGCAGGCATTCCACTCCCTGTCAGTGTTGAAAACATGTAATGGCAGCGCCCCGCCCACAGCCCATGATAACTTACCGGTCAACAGACACTAGGCAGTTAGTGAATCACAACACAGCTTGACCACAGCTAACCAATCTGAGCCTCTTGCGTATTTTTCAGCGACCGGCTTCATAGAATCCGGAAACCATCAGACCGTTTTTACAAGGAGGGACAGAGTAGTGTACAGTGATCTGTCACAGAGTGTGTGTGCGTGTTCTCCCTGGGCGCTTCGGCTGTGAACATGACACTGGACTGGAATCTTCTACCTCAGCCCAAGTGTTCAGGGCCAGATGATTCAATTCTTGAATTTGAATTGATGTCAAAAACAGGATGTAGAAATACAATTCAAATTTGAATTAAAGGAAGTAAAATTGAAATTCAAGAAAATTCTAAGAAATTCATATACATGTCCATCTTGCCATAGCAGCTTCCTTTGCACCTGTTGAGAGAATCTTTAGTGTTGCAGGAAAGATCTTCAGACCAGAACGGTGCAGACTCAATAATAAAACATCTTGAGGAGTGATTAAGACTTAGATGCATCAGTTTTGCTCAGTGATTTTTGCATTGGAGTTAATGATAACTGCATTTACAACAACTTTGTATTATTTAATTACTTTTAAATTAAAATAACATTGGAACAAAATTAATTAAACAACACTGAGGGGTTCATTTATTTAAATTGATCATTATCTGTATTTTAGAATAAAATGTATGCAGTGTTGAGGAGTGACACTGTAAAAAAAAATAATCATGGGTCTTGTAATTTTCACACAAAAAATAACATAATAATAATAATTAAGGTGATATTTAAAAATAGTATGTTTTTTTTCTTAAGAAAATTGTGGTTCAGTGTACTAAAGTAATAAAACCAAGATATACACTTTCCTAATTTTTTTAAGGTAATGAAATCAATTTTGAGGCTTGAATTGAGGAACAATTAAGCTGATAAAATTAGGGAAAATAAGATTACTTGTTTACCAATTAGCTCAATTATGCAGTTTTATTTAGCGACACAATTGTTAGTTCCCAGCATGCTTTGTATTTGGCTGGAAATGGACAGTTAATATTGAAGTTAAGTGTTGTTTAATGTTTTTTTGAGTGAAGGGAAACATCTGTTGATGTAGAATGTTCATTTATATTTGACATTTGAAAGAATTTCTGTTATGTTGAAGTTATACCATTGTGTAGTAGAGCTTATGGTTAGGTTGCGATGTGAATAACCACAAGTATTATTATTATGAAGAAGAATGTTGCTTTGTTCAATGAGCAATAACTTTGCAAATGCTAGTGCAATAACAAGTTTGTTTCTACTTGTACCAGTATCAAACAGACTATTAATAGAATAACATAAGTGAAAAACAAATATAAACAGGTAATTTCCATTTACTCTTATATATAAACATATATGTATTCAAAATAAACTTAAATTTAAAGAGCACATTCCACTAATAAGATGTAATTTATCATAAAAACTACTGAAATATTATGTATTATTATTACCATAATTTTTTAAGTAGATACTGTGTAGATGCATGTAACGAAATTGTGTTATTTAATTACAAAATTAATGTAATTGTTGTATTTCTGAGGTAAAGCGAGTTACTAATATGTTAAAAGGAAATTGCTTTGCATTGATAAAATAACCAAACCACATTTATAATCGGTAACTTTTAACAGTAAGCAATTACATTTCCAAAGTAACCTTCCTAATACTGAATTTATGTGAGATTCAACAGATTCTTTATGTTGTGTGGAATTTCTTTGAAATGTCATGAATTTAATTCTACTTCCTGTCATTCTAATTCAAATTCAGCTTCCTGTGGGGTGGAGTCAATTTAATTCAAATTCAATTCATGAAATGAATGGAGGCCAATTCTGAATTTTGCACAAGCCTGCCGTGCACGCTATCGCCTGCTACTGCCCCCAGAGCCATTCTTCCTGGTGATGCATAAAGAAGTGACCAGTTCCTGATGGGCACCTTTTACTGCCCATAATCGTTCTGGCGCGACCTCAGGTTTCACTACCCTCGATGGAGGCATGGCTAAGGGTGCCCGTCCAAAGCCTGTGGGTTCTCGTCCACTTTAGTGACAGAGATTTACAGAGCTGCGGGCCAGGCCACTTCTAATTTGGCCATCCTGCATTATACAAGGCAAAAAAAATAATTAAAAAAGCATGCATGTACTGTGCTGACCCATGCAGAAAGTGTGCACTGCCATTGACTTTGCTTTTAGAGCAATGGGTCACTGCGCAACCCTTGAGTCAGGTGATGTCCACTTTAGTGGTCCAAGGAGTGCCACCTTTGGCTAAATTTAGCATATGAGGGACTCTGAGTGAACCTGTTTACTTGACTCCCCCGATCTCCCAGACCAGCCCTTTGGCCAGCAGTTCTTGGCCATCTTGAAGCAGCCTGAGGAACACAGACAGGCAGCCAGCTGCTGCATTCACACCGCCAGCTTAGCCGCCTCAGCCTGAATGCTGCCGAAGACGCCCCCTGCAGCTCCCGTCCCTCCTTCTCAGCCCAGCAGTCACTCTGGCCGAAGCACGGAGGAGGTTGCAGCTAGGTGGCACACCCCATCTCTGCCCTGAGCTTGCTTCATGCCAGACTAAGCAGCACTCGTGAGGCGGACAGCTCGGAGTTCGGTGTCAGTTCTTCAGGGGATGGTAGCAGGACCACTCCTTCCCCTGGTGGAGGGCTGGGGGAGAATTTGCGGCTGGTGGTGTCTAATATTAGAACAGGCCTCCCTACCTCTGAGCCCCAGAGGGCGCCTGTCAGACGAGACCCCCGTGGAATGATAGTCCTTCCCTGGTCTCCTCTGTCAGGGGGCATGCTGTGGCATCTCAGGATATTTGAGAAGTGAGCAATCTCTTCCCTGAAGAGGATCTCTTTTCTTGACTCGGACGCCATGTATGCACAGTGTGAGCATTTGTAGTCATTGCTGACTTGCCTTCTCCTTCGGGGCAAGAATGCGGTTCCACTGAAGTTATATTTGGAGGCTCCTGGGACATATGGCATCCATAGCCGCGCTAACGCCACCCTGGTTGCTTCATATGAGAGTTTCAGCACTGGCTTCACGATCAAGTCTCAAGATGGCCAAGGCAACCGGGCATGCTCCAGGCACCAGTGCTTTAAGCTTGCCATCGTACCTTCACCCCATGTGAACCTCATTTTTCTACAGGCTTAAGTTTCTTAGAACACGTTTTTGGCATACTAATGCATCACACATGCTGTCTCGGGCTCCTGTAATGGACCCCAATGCTTACAGCATGTTAATTACCTCGAGTTGCTGGCTGTACGTTTTGCCCTGCACCACTTCCGAGCCCTTCCGAGGTCAGACACGTCCGTTCCCACATCACGGTGACAGTAGCGTACACCAACCGATAAGGTGGTCTATGTTCCCTGCGGATTTTGCAACTCGGCCGCCATTTCATCATTGGAGTCTGAAGCATCTAAGGCATAGACTGTAAAAAAATATGGACGTAGTGTCCGTGACGTCACCCATAGGATTCCGATAAGCCGTTCTGAAGCTTAAAGTATGGTCGAGCTGGGCGTTGCCATCTTGTGAGCGAGTCAACGCGTGTCACTCCCGGATAACAGAAAATGGGCTAAAAGGCGGAATGTGCGCAGAGCTGAGGTGACGCAATGACTATAGACGGCGGATAAATGGCTATCCACTTGTAACCACGCCCTTAATTATGCAGAACCTTAAGGCTTTATATAACGTAAATGAATGAGTTATAAAAAAAATTCACCCCCCTCAGAGTTGTCATGAAGATCAAAATTAGCCTTATAAGCCAAAACCACAATTTGTACCAGGCTATAAACATGTTTTTTTTCTGCTTTAAAGTTGAGAATTTTAACATGGGGCTCAATGAGATTCTGCTCCCTTCTGGAGCCTGTCCCTAGTGGCCAGTTGAGGAATTGCAGTTTACATTACTTCCGTATTGGCTTCAAGAGAGATCGCGGGAGGTTGCCGCTTGATCTAAGGTCACTTCGTAACATTCTTCCTGGCGAAACTGAGTCGTGCAGCCTTACGAGCTTTCACGGGTTTAGCCACTTAACCAGGGCAATGGAGACTCCATCCCCTGATGGCCAGCTGACTTGGGAACAGCTTGGCGACACATAGGTAATCCTTTTGCATCCCTCTAGCTCTTCCCATTGCCTATTGGCTCAGCAGGCCGCGGGGCCCACACAACCATGCATTTTCCCCAGTAAGCTGTCTTGCACAGGTTTTGTGCAGATCATGGAGGGCAAGGAGCAGCTCCTTTGGTCACCCCGTATTGGCCCGACTGGACCTGGTTCTATGAACTCTTACTCCTTGCGACATCTCGTCCCTGGTCAATCCCTCTGAGGCCTTACTCAGAAACGGGGCATCCTTGGCACCCACGTCCCTGTCTGTTGTATTCTAATTATGAAAGATGCCCTGACAGGATGTGGCAGGTTTTGTACCCTACCATCCTGGTGGTGGCTACCTTCACTTCTGCCAGGGCCTTGTCTGTGACAGGCATTGCGCTTGTGTAGACTGATCGCAGTGTTGCAGAACCTCAGACCAGTTCTTGTCTGTTTCAGAGAGCAGCAGAAAGGGAAGGCTCTCTCCAAGCTGAGGTTGTTTTGCCATTGAACTTGTGGTTCAGGGCATGTCATGCTCCTAGGGGTCTCGGCACACTCCAATGGCTGTTAACTTCTTCTAGGGCTTAGTGCATGGTGCCTCGCTAACAGGCTGCAGACTATCAGAGCTGCAGGCTGGGTGACACCCAACACATTTGCTAGATAGAGCCAACATCTCTGAGTTCCTCTTGTGTACTCACCCCAAGGGGCCAGTAACTGGACAGGCTTAGGTGTCTTCGCTTGCTGCACTCAGTTGAGTTTCTCTGTAAGCCCAGCAAGTTCCTCCAGCACTGTTAATGTCAATACCAGAGTGCATGCCCTTCCACAAGGCTAGGTGCTCCCATGTGCACAGTTCCGTCGTTGGGCAACCCCCACATGTGTATTTTCCACAGTAAGTCTCCTTGAGCATGTCTTCCCTTTGACAAGACCCCTGCCACTGCAGCCCATGCGGAGGTCATATGTGTATTCCTAATTCCTCCCTGCAGGCAGGCATTGCGTTGCATTTCTCCATGTGGGACATGCTTCCCAGTAGGGATGAAACGATTACCGGTTTCACGATAAACCATGATAAAATGTACTGACGGTTAGTAATATCGTTTAAAATTGAATTATTATTAAAACCGTCAGTGATTATCACGATTTTGAAAACTCATGGTAAATCCTATCCAGTCTGGTGCAGGCGCGCGCACGTGACACGACGCTGTTTTCGGAATGAGAAGAAATGACAGAAGGCAGTGACAGCACAGGGAGATTTTCCAGCCTTCTAAAAGTACAAAATCTGAGGTGTGGCCATACATATTGTCTCACATGCCTACCTAAACTAACACGAGTCAGTACATTGCATCGGATTCTGAGGTAAAACGTTTGTTGTCTTAACGTCATGTAAGCTTAAGAATAGTTGCCGCGAAGAAAAAAAAAACTATAACTATGCTAATTAAAATGATTATTAATGAAAATATATGAACTTATCTTAAAACATCTGCAACCAGTGGCTTTGCCTTTTGCATTGTCCTTTCAAAATGACAGTTTGGGAGCGAATTTAAACAAATCAAGGTGGGAAGCATGTGAAACAACCAAGCGCTGGATAGAATAAACCAAGCATTGCGACCCAGCAGGTTTAACCCAACGACTGGAAATTTGAAATTTTTTGTGTTTAAAATGTGATCAAATAAACCAACAAAAATTAACCAACAGCCTTAACCCAGCATTTTGGGTTAAAAAATAACCCAGCATTATTTAGTGTGCATAGAATGATTTCTGAAGGATCACATATGTATATTAGGGCTGTCCTCGACTAAGGATTTAGACAATCGAATTAGAATTGTTGAATCTCTCTATGGTCGACTGATAGTCGAATCATCTGTGTGTGTGAATGGGTTGGGAGGGGCACAACATTGTCAGCAGAAGGGTAAAACTATTTTTATTTTCCTTTACACACTGCACACAGCAACAACTTTTAATAAAGCGACCAAAACTGCATGCCAACTGACAGACGAACTGACAGTGGCTTTCTTATTTAGGTTTAAATAGCCTAAAAGTTAATGTGGTGGATAAACATTAATAAACCGTTTTCTCATGACATGTTAAAGCTGCGATCGAAATACAGAACATCACACAAATATATAAAAGAACATTTTGATAAATAAACCTAAAAAAATACCTGCCTAGAGAGGAAAAGAACACTTTGAGTGCGTTTACATGCACGTTCTGAAGTCGATTGTGCCTAAAACGGGTGAAGACGTAGGCGAAGCTCAGCCCCGCGTGAGGATCAGGATCTCACTCACCGCCACCTGACGCGCACATTATACTCGCAAGCTCAATTTTGAATTGACTGACAGATGAGCTGCATGAAAGCGCTCTGTGGTGCTGCAGGATTTTAAACAACTTCATGTGTGGCCGCGGACAGTCGCTGAATGCTGCCGCCGGTGTGTGTGCACTCATTGAACGTGTTCTAATTTTAAAGGTGCGGTGCGAAGCTCAGCGACCTTAAAGGGGTTGCACACCGATGCTCAGCTCAGTGCCGTGACACGTCTTTAAAATATTGAGCACCCCCATATTGCCAAAATGGTATGATCCTCGTTTCATAACACCCGCGAAGATTTGACCGTGAGATCGGGGGTCGAATCAGGCTCTGCATATCGATGCATCGAATCTTCGACTATTCGGGGTCACCCCTAATATATATATATATATATATATATATATATATATATATATACACACACACACACACACACACACACACACACACACACACACACAAACACACACACACACACACACACAGTGGGGCAAAAGAGTATTTAGTCAGCCAGTTGTGCAGGTTCTCCCATTTAAGAAGATGAGAGATGTATGTAATTTTCATCATAGGTACACTCAAAATATGACAGACAGAATGCAAAACAAAACAAAAAATCCAGAAAATCACATTGTCTGATTTAAAAAAAAAAAATTTGCAAATTATGGTGGAAAATAAGTATTTGGTCACCTACAAAAAAAGCAAGATTTCTAGCTCTCACGGACCTGTAACTTCTTCTTTAAGAGGCTCCTCTGTCCTCCATGTATTAAATTAAACTGTATTAATGGCACCTGTTGAACTCGATATCAGTATAAAAGACACCTGGCCACAACCTCAAACAGTTAGACTCCAAACTCCACTATGGTCAAATGACACCAGAAACAAAACTGTAGACTTGCACCAGGCTGTGAAGACTTAATCTGCAATAGGTAGGCAGCTTGGTGTGAAGAAATAAACTGTGGGAGCAAATATTAGACAATGGAAGACATACAAGACCACTGATAATCTTCCTCGATCTGGGGCTCCACACAAAATCTCACCCCGCAGGGTCAAAATGATCACAAGAACGGTGAGCAAAAATCCCAGAACCACATGGGAGGACCTAGTAAATGACCTGCAGAGAGCTGGGACCAGAGTAACAAAGGCTTCCAACAGTAACATACTACGCCGCCAGGGACTCAGATCCTGCATTGCCAGACGTGTCCCCCTGCTTAAGCCAGTATATGTCCGGGCCAATCTGAAGTTTGCTAGAGAGCATTTCAATGATCCAGAAGAGGAATGGGAGAATGACATATGGTCAGATGAACCCAAAATAGAACTTTCCGGTAAAAAATCAACTTGTGTTTGGATGAGAAAGAATGCTGAGTTGCACCATACCTACTGTGAAGCATAGGGGTGAAAACATCATGCTTTGAGGCTGTTTTTCTGCAAAGGAACCAGGAAGACTGATCCATATAAAGTAAATGGGGCCATGTATCATGAGATTTTGAGTAAAAACCTCCTTCCATCAGCAATGGCATTGAAGATGAAATGTGGCTGGGTCTTTCAGCATGACAATGATTCCAAATACACCGCCCCAGGCAACGAAAGAGTGGCTTCGTAAGAAGCATTTCAAGGCCCTGGAGTCTTCAGATCTCAACCCCATAGAAAACCTTTGGAGGGAGTTGAAAATCCGTGTTGCCCAGCGACAGCCCCAAAACATCACTGGTCTAGAGGAGATCTGTATCGAGAAATGGGCCAAACTACCAGCCACAGTGTGTAAAGAACATTTGACCTCTGAGTCAAAGAGCATTTGACCTCTGTCTTTGCCAACAAAGGGTATATAACAGAGTATTTAGATTAACTTTTGTTATTGACCACATACTTATTTTCCACCATAATTTGCAAATAAATTCTTGAAAAATCAGGCATGTGATTTTCTGGATTTTTTTTTCATTCTGTGTCTCATAGTTGAAGTGTACCTATGATGAAAATTACAGGCCTAAAGTACTGTATTAAACAAGCTTATTTAAGGGCAAAAATTGTCCAGATAACATTTACAGGTCCATTTACAACCCTTGAAATTGTCCCTAGGATGTAATGCTCTGTTTTTGCCTTATTTGGAAGAGTCATGAATATTAATGTTAAGCTCTGCTCTGATTGGCTTATTTCAGCAGCTCACAGCACACTGCAGTTCAGCTGTTCATCGAAGCGGCTTGTGAGTCCTGACAGAACAGACAGACTGAATGACACTTTAAGCAGAACATCTCAAATGGAGATAGCTAAAATGCAGCTTACCTGTTTATTGGTGTTTTCAGATCATCCGCGCTGATGAAACAAGTAAGCTGCATTTCAGCAATCTCCATTTGAGATGTTCTGCTTAAAGTGTCATTCAGTCTACATTTTAGACTCGTCTTCTTTCGTCAACGATATTGCATGTTTATATAACGTTAGTCACAATGTAGGCTAACGTTACGCAATGACTGTGATGTACTCTGAAAGCATGCAAAAACATCATAGGCCAACTTCAGTTCTCAAAAATATAAATATATAACTTATTTTTTTACAAAATGAATAGCCTTGTCAAAGGACTGTCGTTTTAACTTTTATGGTGGAAAAGGTGACGTTTGCTAGAAGGATTGAGTTAATGATCTGTAAGCAACGTATCTACGGTTGTATTTTGTAATCCAAAATAATATTAACCTTTGTCATTAGACACACTATTTAGTTTTGTATGGTACTTGGAGTTTCCTACTGTTACTGTACTAGCATCTTGCGTCATCTAGACAATGCGGTGGATAAATCACTACTTACTGCTTGCAGGAATACAGTTGCCCCTTTCTTCAGTTTAAGACGCTGAGCGTAGCTTGCTTGAAATGGGCCTAACAAACGAATGATTTTTAAATAAATTGTTGTGGTATCCTATTATAATAAACCTCAACCATGACTGTTGACAAATGAAAAGTCCTCACGTCCCCTGCACAGGCTGAACGTGTGTCCATGAAAGTTGCCATTTCTGCTATCCTCAAGTGTCTTGTTTACCTGCAGTCCCAGTTACCGTCAGTTCCACCTGACAATGAACATGTTTGGACAGATGCAAATGTTGGGGGCGTGCATATAAATGATCCCCAAAGCTTGTGTCACGGTTGTCGCTATGTTGAGAAGCACTTATTTTTCCATGGTGTTTTTGATTCAGGAGATGTACATATGAAGGAGGCGATGATGTTTGAGACTCACAGTATGTGATGTCAATGTACTGAACTCGTACTATTTTACTATGGCAAGGTTAATTCAATTTTTTAATTCTAGGGCACCTTTAAACCTTTTTTAATTTATTTTTTTACCATTATTATCTCCCTGAGTGCAATTATCTGTGCTAATACATTCATCCCTGAAGTAGTTATTCAGCTGATGTTTCTGTGTTGTTCTCCAGTGGGTCATTGCCATCCAGATGTGGTTGAAGCAGGAACAAAGCAAATGGAGCTTCTCAACACCAACTCTCGCTTCCTACATGACAATCTGGTCCTGTATGCTCAGCGTCTCCAAGCCACCCTTCCTGAAAAGCTCTCTGTGTGCTACTTTGTCAACTCAGGGTAAGTCTGTTCTCAGACAGTCCTCAGATCTGTTTGCACTAGGGAGATGTAGTAATGATAACTGCATCATTTGTTGAGCAGATAGGCAGTTACTGTGTTTTTGTAAACAGAAGAGCCTTATATTGTGTGGTTCTCAGTTTAGCGTACAATGTATGCACATAGAGTTTTCTGCTTGTTTCAAAACACTCCCAGCATGAAACAGGTTTCACAGACAAGTCAAGTCAAACTTTATTTATTTAGCACTTTTACAATGACAATTGTTTCAAATCAACTTTACCATGGAAAATATTGCAACAAAATTTGATTCGGCTGTACAGTCGTTCTGGAGAAAACGGTGATGTTATCAGCTTATTTTGATTTCTCATATAGCTACAATGTTAGCAGATCAGTATTATATGTTATACTATTAATTAAGACCTAATAAGTTAATTATATTTGGATATTTAGTTGAATAACTTAGATTTAATTTTTTTGTGTCCCCAACTGACCTAGCCAAGGCAAAGGCGACAGTAGCAAGGAAATAAAACTCCATCAGGGCATGATGTAGAAAAATAAATCTTTGGAGAAACCAGGCTCAGGCAGGGTGCCAGTTCTCCTCTGGCCTATTAACAAACCTACTGATTATTATTCTGGCAACTTTACAGGTCAGAAACTCTGCAGAAACTCTGCGGTCTCTCCAGAGTTTTGAGACCGCAATAGACGTGATGGAGTATAAGGTGTTAAGAGCTCGCTTAAGTACTGTGGAGCTAAACCATTTAGTGCTTTGGAAGTAATAAGTAAATGTATGCAATGTTTAATAGGGAGCCAGTGCAGTGTTGACAGAACTAGTCTAATATGATCTTACTTCCTGGTTCTAGTAAGAACTCGAGCTGCTGCGTTTTTGGACCAGCTGGAGTTTGTTTATTAAAGGGGGGGTGAAATGCTGTTTCATGCATACTGAGCTTTTTACACTGTTAAAGACTTGGATTCCCATCCTAAACATAGACAAAGTTTCAAAAACTAATGTTGGACGTTTGATGGAATATTTCTGTGTCAAAAATACTCCTTCCGGTTTCTCACAAGTTTCGAAGAGTGTTTTTTGAGTATGGGTCAGCTTGATGTCAATAGAGCGGAAGGTCCTTGTATGGGCCGTACGGGTTCTTCTCCCGGTAGGGTGCGCACGCGTGACTAGAGCGAGGGAGTAAATGCACGCCCATAAACCGTCGCTCAGGTGCAGATCCAATCGTCCGTGAACACTTATGTCGTTATAGTCTGCGGCGCGCTCCACTTTATTCCTATGGGGGACATCAAGCAACTTCAATGCTTCAGCACAGCATTCCGGGAAGGCAGCGCTGCATTTGAACCGATTTGAACGCAGAAATGAAGGGAAGCTTCAGAACATCGCTTCAGTTGCGTCGCAAAGTGGATTTCCACGGTCACTGCTGTCACAGGACTTCACCAAATCATACCAAAGAAGTGTGTTTGTATATGTATAATGTATAACGTTACACTAGTCTGACGTGCAAAACCGTTTTGCTTGCTACTGCTAAGGTTTAGTCGCATACAATAGTCCATAAACCGAATAATGTCCTCATAAACTGCGAGTAAACACACACAAATGTTGACAGGCCACTAAATACAGTACATACCACAGAGTCCTACTGTTGCTGTTTCTCCTGTTCAATTTATTTTAGCCTCCGAATCTGATTCTGGATCGATAGCCATGGGTTTCTCCATGCCACCACTTTGTGCACATTCGTCATTATTTAGCTCCACCCACACGATTTAGCTCCACCCACTACACCTCCAGGCGCTCGTTTTTTTTCCCGGAAAGAAAAACATTTCTTTTATAAATATACAGTCCCTGACAAAAGTCTTGTCGCTTGTGTAAAAATTGACCTAAAGTGCCGCTGAAGTATATTTCTAATCAAGATTTTTTTTACAAGAAATGGCTCATTTTAATCCCACCAGCTTTTGTGATAATGTTTCAGTGAAAAACTAAACTTTCAAAAAGTATTCTAATATTCACAGCTTGGTAAAGCCCATTGAGTCAATTTTTGCAAAGACATAAGTGTTGTCACCTTGTCATATGAGCTTCACCTGTGACTAATAATGGATCAATTAGGTCTCAGGTGTGTATAAAAAGAACCCCAGTACACTAGACCTTCACATCGACTGCAACTAGACCTCTGCAAACATGCCTAAGATTCATCCTGAGACTAAAGTTTTAATTATCAAGAGGCTGAAGACCAGATCCACTGCTGATGTGGCAGACACCTTCAATGTTTCTCAGCATCAAGTACAGAGGATAAAAAGATTGAAGATTGAAGATTTGAAGAGACTGGAGACGTTTTTGACAAGCCCAGGTCAGGCAGACCCCTCAAGACAACTGCTCGAGAGGACCGTTTGTTGGCTCGAAAATCCAAGGCCAGCCCATTTTCCACTGCAGCAGAGCTCCACGAGACCTGGTCACCTCAAGTCCCTGTGTCAACCAGAACAGTTTGTCGGATTCTGTCTCGAAATGGCCTCCTTGGTCGAATCAGTGCCCAGAACTAAACAAAAGACAACTGAAAAACCGTGTGGCATTTGCCAAGGCCCACAGCCTGCTAAAAGGATGGACGCTGGAAAAGTGGCAGAAGGGGGATTTTTCAGATGAATCTTCTGTTGAATTACCCCACAGTCGCCGCAAATATTGCTGGAAAACTACTGGTGCCCGAATGGATCCGAGATTCACCCAGAAAACAGTGAAGTTTGGTGGCGGAAAAATCATGGTCTGGGGTTACATCCAGTATGGGGGTGTGCGAGAGATGGGCAGGGTGGAAGGCAACATCAATAGTCTAAAATACCAAGAAATCTTAGCTACGGCTTATATTCCCAACCATAAAAGAGGTAAAATTCTGCAGCAGGACGGTGTTCCATCGCATACTTCCATCTCCACATCAAAGTTCCTCAAGGCGAAGAAGATCAAGATGCTCCAGGATTGGCCAGCTCAGTCACCAGACATGAACATCATTGCGCATATGTAGGGTAGGATGAAAGATGAAACCAAAGAATATTGATGAACTCTGGGAAGCATGCAAGACTGCTCTCTTAGCTATTCCTGATGACTTTGTCAATAAATCGTATGAATCCTTGCCAAACCGCATGGATGCAGTCCTTCAAGCTCATGGAAGTCATACAAGATATTAAATTTGGATCTCACAGCACCACAACTTAATTTGCTGACATATTTTTGTATTTGCAGTAAATATGTTCAATTTCTGTATAGGCGACAAAACTTTTGTCTTGCCAAAATTTGACCTTTCTGTCTTGATTAAATGATAAATATTTTTTCTGTGAAAATTATTTATTTCAGTGCATTAAACATCATTTGGGAGGGTTTTAGCTTTTCATATGAGCTATTTCTAACACCAACTGATTAATTAAAGGTTAATATCAGGTATTTCTACAAAATAGATAAGCGACAAGACTTTTGTCAGGGACTGTAATAAAACGAAAGACTTTTCGGAGATATGAAGGATGCAATACTACTCTATAGGTACTCAAGATTGACATGAGATTGACTGAAACTGAGTGTTTGACTTGAGTTTTTCAAATGTTACGTCAGTTGTGATGTTAAATAAAGCGTGCAACGTGTCAGCGGGAGATTTACGGCTCATATTATCCCTTATGCAGTTATGCAGCGTTTTGACTGAACCTCTTCTAGGCTACTTCTGCTGCATGAGAAAAGAGAACACCTCTTTAAAATTTTCTGGGTCTTAAACGAGTCTGCGTTTGTGATATGTCCTTATTTCATGCAAACGCTAGCTCGCTCTGTCTGGATGCATTTAAATCTGCTATAAGTTTGTGTTTTTCACCTATCACACTTGCGCACTTCAATAAGCCAACAGAAAGCAGGTTAATGCGTTTACATGCAGCGCAAAATCGAGGTCAGGACAGACTGGGGGATACAGGTGGGACAGACATGGGGGGCACAGGAGGAACAGGGGAAATAGACAACGAACGAACAGACAAGGGAGGGGTAAACCAGGGAGAAATTGGGAAAATAAAATGTTTATGATGGCCTGCAGAGTTTAGGCACCCAGTGCGGTGCGGGCAGAGCAGGGCGCATGGTCGGCGCGGTCAGAGCAGGGCGCCGGGTCGGTGCGGTCAGAGCACGATCAACCGCCACAGGGACCACCGGAACAAGATCCACTGGAACACGATCCACCGGTACAGGGACCACCAAAACACTATCCACCAGCACAGGGACCACCGGCAGAGGGACCACCGGAACACGATCCACCGTCACATCGACCACCGGAACAGGGACCACCGGAAGACGATCCACCAGCACTGAGACCACCAGTACAGAGTCCACCGGAACACGGACCACCGGCACACGATCCACCGGCACTAAGACCACCGGTAAAGAGTTCACCGGAACACGGACCACCGGAACTGAGTCCAACGGAACACAGACCACCGGGGCTGGGACCACTGGCATACGATCCACCGGTACTAGAACCACCGGAATACGATTCACCGGCACCTGGACCCCCGGAATAAAATCCACTGGAACAGGGACCCCCGGAACAGTCATGGAGGTCTCCATCTCATTGAGGTACAGGTGATGCACCTCTTTGAGGAATTGGCAGGCAAACTCTCTTACACCCGCCCCCTGTTGGCGGATGTATTTTGAGTTCACCTGCCGCATCACTTGTACGAGCCTGGTAAGCTCCATCGTCCAAAGAACAAAAAAAAAAAAAAAAAAAAAAAAAAACCTTGCTGAATTTTTGGTGAGATCGTTCTGTTATGGTAGATACAAAGGAAAACTGGTGTGAGGATTAAAGTGCAAAAAGGGGTGATGTATTTACGCTGGACTGGTAATCTGGCATACCGGGCATTTTCCCGGTGGGCCGGCATACTTTGATAGAGGTTTTTTTGTTTTGTTTTCTGTGCCACTGATATGTCATGCAGCGACAGCGGCCCATTGGTTTGTTTTCTAAATTGACAGGCCAAAGTGAGAGAGACCTCCCCTCCGTATTAGGCGCTTTTATTTATTTATTTATTTATTTATTTATTTATTTATTTATTATTTGAGCGCATGGAATTGCAAAAGGCGAATATCTGCACAGTGCAGCCGCTGACGAATGTACAAATGGCACTTTGACTTTGAATTTTGTTTTATACAATCGTGTGATATTGGAACATTACAGGTTCTGTGTTAAATCAGCTGAAAACAGCCGCGAACATGTATACATGACAAGGTAACATGGAAAACGGCAATACACACAAACGTTTCACTTTAGCACAATCACAATTAACCTTGCAGGTACTGACAGCTAATAAATATGGTGTTTTGGAAGAAACATATTTATTAAAACTGTTACTATTATTACTTAAATTAATATTGCAGAATATAAATCACTTTTTATAGAGGCTGTTTTTGTATTTTCTACAGGTGTTTACAAAAATATTTTTTTATTACAAATATAATACTTTATTATATGTTTTATATATTTAGAAACCATATAGCTATATTGAGGAGTATGTTTTTTTTAACCTGTGACTACCATGATCTTACATTTAAATGCAACTGGCCTACAGTTAAACTACAGTCTAAAGCACAATCTAAAACAGCTTTAGAGCCTGGACCCCATGAATTAAGGACAAAGCTTTTTTTCCTCTTTATAAGTTTTATGGACTTTTTAATAGATCTAATGAAATTTTATTTAATTTCATTAATGATAGCCTCATGAGAGATAGATATCAGTGTCTTACTTAAATTATGTGTTAACTCTTGAAAAATATGATTGTCTTTAAAGGGGTAGTTCAACCCAAAAAGGTAATAGTTTTTTTTCACCCTGATGTCATTCCAAACCTAAATGAATTTTTTTCTGTGTAACATAAAAAATAAAATTAAAAAAAATGTTCATACAATATTCAAATGGTAGCCTAAACAAAATGGCTTGGTTGCCAACATTCTTCAAAACATCTTTTGTGTTTCACGGAAGTCATACAGGTTTGGAATGACACAAGAGTGAGTAAATGATGAGAGCATTTAAAAGCAGTAAAAATACTTTACTGCATCTTAGCTCAAAATAATCAGTGCTTTACTGTCAAGTGCATTTCTGTGTGACAAAAAAAGCAATATTAAGTTTATCTGCATTTGCAGCCAATTCGATAATATCTATCATTATTTGTAATTGACCCGGAACGCGCCCTATCTGGTAACACTGTGAGCGCGACACCGAGGTGAAGCCAGGTGAGCATGTGCACGCAGTGTGATCCATTAGTAACTGATTACTATGGAAACTTTGTGTAGGCAGCGCCCTCCATGTTCATTCATGACTGTCTCCGTTAGCGCTCTCTGCTTGCCTGCTGCGTCACAAGGTTAGGTCGCAGTGCATTCGAAAACAGATTTTTTTTTTTTTTTTTAAATAAGTTATTTCGAGTCATTTAACTCAAGTCCAAGTCAAGTCTCAAGTCATGAATGTCAAGTCAAAGTCAAAGTCAAAGTGAAGCAAGGGGATGGCTTTGCAGCCTTAGCTAAATAAAAGGTTCCCTAGAATGAGTTGAAACAATATGTTAAATTTAGGGCTGCACGATTAAACAAAATCAAACTGCAATCACGATTTGGATGATGTGCGATTATGAAAGCTTAAAGGCTGCAATTTTAATAAACTAATAAATGCCCAGTGTGTTAACGAAGAGCGGCTCTCTGGTCAGGAGTAAACGCTGCTCCGTCTGAAAGACTGTGAGTTTAAATCGCTTATAACGTGCGTTTGAAAGCAACACGAGTCAAACACCTTCACAAACTAATGAAGCATTCATAAACCTGTTCAACAAAAGACAATGTTTAATAACGTGTTTAACACACTTCATATCGTCAGTCGAGTGTTTGTGAGCTGATGTGGCTTCTCATCACAGAGTGAGGCAGATGATGCGTTATTTTATAGTATTTTATACAGTGATGAAGTCTTTGTCAATCAGCACTGCATTATAATATACTATATTATTATGAAAATACCCTAGAGGGCTTAAAGACCTCATCGCATTTTAAATCGCAATTTTAACCAGAATAATCGCAATTATATATTTTCCCCAAATCGTGCAGCCCTAGTAAAATTGTTCTCTGATATCTACATAGAGGGTATGTGACTTATTTAAGGGCAAAAATTGTCCAGATATAGTTTTACAGGTCCATTTATAACCCTACACTGTAAAAAATTGTGCCATAAAATAACGGTAATCTACTGGCAGCTGTGGTTCCAGCAATGTACTTTTAATTTACAGCCCTCTACTGTTTATATACAGCTCTCCTTTTTACAATATGTTACCGTAATAATACCATGAAAGGTAACTTTTCATTTTGAAATCTGATCGCTTCAAACAGTTCTCATTTTAAAACAGATATTTATACGGTGTTTGTGCTGCAAACTTGTTTCATTTGAGTCATTTCACACTTGTAAGGTGTAGTAATGAAAGTATGAAGAAACATGATTTTAACTTCAATCTTTGCAGGTCATTGTAAGCAATAGCACACACATATGTGATAAATTACTCAACAAACAGCTCATAACTGCATCAGCAAACACAGTCACTGCCGTTAAATAAATCATTAGGCAGCATATCGTCAATGTTTCTCTGCTCATCCTGGACTGAAGCACAGGTTCTACTTTTCAGCACAATGGTAACCCACAAAACTAATGAATTCAACTAAAAGATCTTTTTCTATATCATCTTGTGCAACAACACATAAACACAGGTCATTTTAATATTTACTCTCCTTATCAGTTACTGACTTTGCACAACTTTTTTCTATTAACTTGCACTAAAATTCAGTGGGGAAAAAAATCAACTGGTAAATCTGAGTGTTACGTTTTACAGTATATTACTGTTTTCCTTGATTTAACGGTTATCTACTGGCAGCTCTGGTTCCAATAAATTGCCGTTTTTTAACAGAACTTTTCCGTAAATGAATTTACAGTTGCTTACCGTTAATTTACGGTTCCCTCTGTGGGTTTTTTCATCTAACCCATTTAACCCATTTAACCCCACAACAAAATCTTCAGTTTTAAATGAACACTGAAGAGTGTACACACTACAGCGTGTTAGAGTTATTGAAGCATTGTTGAAGTTCATGAGATAATTAAGAGATTAATTAAGTTATAACTGAGAACACCTGTTAATAAGAATCACTGAAGGACAGATAAACACAAGAACAACAACTGACTTCAGCCACAGCTTTACATGAAATCAACTTAAGATAAAATACATTAAATCTCTGAAGATCTCATCAGAGGATTAAACAACTCCACAAAGAGCATTGCCAGCTTCACAAATTACTAACCAGACTGACTTTATTTCTGTCAGACGACTACAGAAGCTCTTATTGAGAATTAACAGATCTTTAGGTGTTGATGTTTGATTGAAAATATTTGGCCACCCTTATCGTGATCAGTGTTTGCTTCACTGGGGCTCTTGGCCCTTTACTTTGTAAAAATAGTTTTTTTTTTTTTGTCTGCTATGACTGTGTTTCTTAGACACATTTGTTGTAGCAAAAAAAAATAAAAAAAGAAGTTATTGGTTGTGTTTTGCCAGTAATGGGATGCTTAGTTTGTTTCTCTCGTCTAGTGTCTCTTCCCTAAACCCATTCTTTTAAAAACACAAATTTACCCTTATTTTATGTTGCCAAACTGGGACACTTCTGAAATTATCACTGATTAGGAATTAGTTATGAATGATTTATAAACTCATGATTTAAAAATAAAATAGCTCTCTGCTGTCATTCAGACTCACATAGACATGAAGAATCAGCATCTCAACAATGGTGACAATCAATTAAAAAAATTATCAGATCAACTCTGAACATCACAAAACACTACTTAAAGTCAACACAACAACAGCACCAAAAATAAAGGCAAATAGTAAGAATTAAAGAAAATAAACAGGCTATTCAGCAGCATAATTTATTCGTGCCGCAATGCATGCTGGGAGTTTTGAGTGTCACCATGGTTGAGATTCATATGCCGATTCTTGATGTCATGTGAGTCAGATTGATTCAGATGTTTTGACCACAAGCTAGTCCCATGCTCTTCAAATTATCTGGTTGTTTCAACAATGATGTTATAAAATTATAGGGTTCAAATTTTAACAAAAATTATTTATGAATTAGACCATTTTATAAATATAATCAACTAGTTGAAGTAGTCAACATAATCTACTCATGGTTTTTTCTCAGCTTTGCTTGCTATAACAAATGTATTGTAAACACACCATTACAGCAGCGAGAGAAAAACTAATGTTATTGTGTCAATGTTCAAGAGCCCAACTAAAGCTAACACTGATCACCATAATGGTAACGTCAGAAGAAACAATAAAACAACATCTGTTAATTCTCACTAAGAGCTTCTGTAGACGTCTGACAGAAATAAACTCAGTCTGGTTAGTAATGTGTGAAGCTGGTAATGCTTTTTGTGGAGTTGTTTAATCCTCTAATGAGATCTTCAGAGATTTAATGTCTTCTTTTATCTTCAGTTGATGAAATCAACTATCTTCTGTTGATGTTTCTCTTTCCTTCAGTGATAACAGCAGGTGTTCATCAGTGTCTGAATTCACTCTCTTCTTTCCTCTCTCTCTGTCGAGTGGTCTATATCAGTGAACTAGTGTAGGGAATAGTGAATAAGGGGATAGGGAGTGATTTTGAACACAGCCTCTGAGTGTTCACTTTAAAGGGGGGGGGGTGAAATGCTGTTTCATGCATACTGAGCTTTTTACACTGTTAAAGACTTGGATTCCCATCCTATAGACAAAGTTTTTAAAAAAAAAAGCTAATGTATTTCTGTGTTAAAAATACTCCTTCCGGTTTCTCACAAGTTTCTGAGAGTTTTTTTTTCGAGTATGGCTTGGCTTGACATTAATAGAGCGGAAGAACCTGTAAGGGTGGATCGCCTACAGTGGTTCTGACTGCAGGGTTGCCGAACGACTAAAGAAACATCAGCGTGATGGTAGAAAACTGTACATTTCTTGTCTATAACCACCCACTGCAACTTTTACCAACGACGGAAATAAGCGCAGTATCAATAGCAAAATATGTGTGAGAGCGTTGCTTTAATGTGACTATATTGTATTGCAATAGGGAGCACTTCAAAGTCAATACCAAACCAAAACTAGTTAGCAAATCATTTATAATTGAAAGAATTTAATGACAAAATCCGGTTATGGTTACACTTAAAATAGTTACAAAATAGATGAATGAGATGATAAAACTTATACCATTAATCGTACCCAGCATGTATAGAATGTTATACCTGAGAGATAGAGAGAGATAAAGAGAGATAGAAAGATAGAAAGCGAGAGCAAAGAGAAGAGCCAGAGAAGGCCCCTAGAAGAGACAGCCAGAGAAAAAGACAGCGTCAAAGGAAAAAGCCCCAGAGCAAAAGTTGCAATCTTCTTTTATCCATCCCTTGACCATGTGACTGACACCTTGAGGCATTCAAACTGACCAATCAGACCAAACTTCCCCCACTGTACTACAGGTGTGGCACCATTTGGCCTACATGCCCTCAACATCTCTTGGTCTTTAGGAATCCCAAACAGCAGTGGCTATATTTTCAAATTGATTTCCATCTTTGACATGATCTTACTCATTCAACATTAAATATATCAAGGTTAAATGTTCAAATAATGTTTTTTTACATAATGTAAATCACAAAAATCAACTTTAGATAGGTTTTCAAAGACGGAGTCACACATATGTCTTGGTACTGCCTATATTTCTTTTATAAATATTAGACTTTTCGGAGAGATGAAGGATGCAATACTACTCTGTAGGTACTCAAGATTGACATGAGATTGACTGAAACTGAGTGTTTCACCCCCCCTTTAACACATAATCATTATTTTTATTTAAAATCCAAAAGTTGGTGCTAAAAATGGCTTGTCATCATTGCAATTCTCTTTGTAGGTCTATCCTGTTTAAACACACTACATTTAAACAATGTTTTATTCAATGCATTACTTTATATTTATGTAGCCTAGTACCTTAGAAACCGACTAGAATATATTAAAATAACAAACATTTTAAATTAGAACTTACAATAGACAAAAACTTCAGGATTTCTTTTTTTTTAACTCGGTGCAAAAAGATCACCGCACTTCGCACTGACGGACCATGGTAGCATGGTGTGGAAAAAATACGCACCGCAAACAGACTACGCTGTTTGTGAAATGGGCATCAGCAGTTGTCGCTTCAGATAGTCATGCTCAATGTAATGCACTTATACGGCTTTCTCATTATAACCACGGTCCACTGTAACATCCCGTAGTTACATATATCTGAATAAAATGAGGGGCCCACCAACTATTATCTTAACATTGATAAAACATAGCTTATTATTTTTCCCAGTATATTGTCACAAACGATAGGAGACCAAATGCAATACTTATACCTTTATATAAAGAAAATGTTTAAAGTACACCAAAAAAAATAATCAACGTAATACATTTACATGAAATGAAAATAAATGGAAATAATATCAATACAGCAAATCAAAGAAATATAAATAAAAAATACATAGGACAATGCAAATATGAAATGTTTCTCAGATTAGCTCAGGGTTGTAAATGAGTGATTATTAAGGTACATATGGCATCACTACCGTGAAAGTTGAAAACAGTCAAAGTTAAAGATGATGTCCAAATCCTGATGATGTTAGAAAAACCTCACTCAAACCAAACGATTATGAAACTCTTCAAGTGTTCTTCAGATCATCCACTGAAACATTAGTAGTCCACCAAGTCAGGATTTGACATTCCCTCAGGAAACCCAGGGAGAACCATCCATGGGTTAGGAGTCACTTGCTAACCATGTCTGTGGAGCCTTTGTAATTCATGCAGACTCCGTCCTCACAACAATATACAAATATGGTAACCTTTAAAGAGTCCATATGATTGAACAGGAAACAAAGTTTCTCAATCAGGACTCCAAATGTGTGATGCTGGAGGTGCAAAGTTAATACCATGCTTTCCTCTTACAAACAAACTGACTTCTTCTACTCTACTCTCAGTTTTTATACAAGGGGTTTTAGCGCTCAAGTGCGCCCCCTAAGGGTGAATATATGTATAAGATACAAGGATAACAGCTAACACTGTTACATACCCCTCCCTTCACAAAGAGTTTTGTCATAGCCATGACAAATCTTAAGATTTTGCACATGGTATGTTTCAGTGCAGCCTAAATCTGAAAGAAACGAAACAGAATAATTAACAGGTCCTAATTTTTTGTTAATTTTTGCCGGCCCTTTCCACTTGGCAGCCAGCTTTGCCATGAACCCTTCGTCAGCTCTAGATAAAGGATGCGTCCGTACCAAACTATATCCCCCTCTTGGAAATGCACTAGTTTACGATGCTGATCATAATAGCGTTTCTGCTTAGCTTGGGCTCGGTTCACATTCTGCTTCACTAAAGTAAGTAGTTCTTGTTGTCTGTCAAGGATTGGATATGCAGGATCATTAGGGTTAGGCGGTTTATGTAGCGCTCTCTCCATTGGGCCTACTAATTTGCATCCAAGCCCAACTTCTGCAGGTGTAAAACCTGTACTTTCGTGGCAGGCTGTGTTAATAGCAAACCTAAATTCAGCAATCCATCGATCCCACAACTTATGGTGGTCTCCGACGTACGAGTCAATCATGGTCTTCAGATTTCGATTGACTCGCTCTGTCAGATTGGTTTGGGGATGGTAAGCTGTGGTCAGTTTCTGAATGACTCCCCACTGCTGGTATTTGCTTGCACACCAGGCTAAGAAGTTGCGAGGTGAACTGTGCACCACGATCTGAGACCAGGTAAAAATCTGAGACGTTCCCCATCTGGTAAATATCTCCTCCACCAGAATGCGGGCTATCTGAGGGGTTTTAGCAGACCGCAGGGGAAACATCTCCACCCACTTTGAACAATAATCCACGATAACAAGTATGTACTCGTTTTGCTTGACACTTTTTGGAAAAGGCCCCATGAGATCAATGCCCATCATGTAGCCAGGTTCAACAATGGGAGTAGACTGTAGATGACCAGATAATTTTGACAATGATGGTTTGTATTTTTGACAAATTTGGCATTCTTTACAATGTTTCCAGACATCAGCTCTGATAGTCGGGCAGTATACTGTTTCCAGTAGTCTAAGCAAAGCCTTGAGTTTTCACAGATGACCACTGAGGGGATTGTCATGAGCATACTGAAGAAAAGCTTGACGATAGATGTATGGAATGACAAGTTGAAGTTTTTGACCTTTCCGTCCATCTGGAACACTACGGAACAGAAAGCCATTTTCTGTTACATAATGAACTCGAGAGGTATCTTGTGGAACCTGAGATGGTACTTTGGAAATCAACTCCTGTATTTCTGGATCATTTGTCTGAGCAATGGCTATCTGTTGAAGATCTACAGGCATACTGACTGGTGGTGAGGTAGAATTAGAGGCTGCAACTGCAATGAGGTTAGGTGAAATAGTAAAGCTTGGAGCTCGGGATAATACATCAGGAACAACGTTACACTGACCTTTTCTGTATTTGACAGTAAAGTGAAATCCTTGCAGTCGTATGGTCCATCTGATGAGGCGTGATGATGGTTTGGGGTGCTGGAAAGCCCATGTCAATGCTGCATGGTCAGTCAATACTTCAAACGGTCGCCCTTCAAGATATGGCCTCCATTTCTCTACCGCCCAGACTACTGCTAGGCACTCTTTCTCAGATACAGAGTATGACCTTTCTGCCCCTCTGAGTAGTCTGGATGCATAAGCTATAACGTGCTCTTCCCCCGCAAATTCTTGGGTAAGAACGGCTCCCAAACCAATTTCGCTGGCATCGGTTTGGACTCGAAATGGTTGGTTGAAGTCTGGAGAGGTTAGAACAGGAGCTTGCATTAAGTCTTGTTTGATAAGTTTGAGTGTCTGTTGGCACTGATCTGTCCAAACCCAGGTAGAGTTTTTCTGTTTCAACGCATGAAGTGGGGCAGCCTTCTCAGAGAAATTGGGGATGAACCAATGGTACCATCCGGCCAGACCCAAAAATCGTTGAACATCCTTTAGACACTGTGGGATGGGAAATGAACTAATTGCTGACACCTTTGTAGGATCGGTTTTGATCCCTTCACTTGAAACAACATGGCCTAGGAAAGTGAGAGATTTCTGAATGAAATTACACTTTTTAAGGTTAAGAGTGAGACCTGCTTTGTGGAAACAACTGAAAACTTGTTGGAGATGTTGGAGATGGTCTTGCTTATTTTTGGAAAATACCACCACATCATCAATGTAAACCATACAACATTTACCTTTCAAATCCCGCAGTACTTGCTCCATGAGTCTCTGGAAAGATGCTGCGGCATTTTTTAGTCCAAAAGGAAGACGCAGAAATTCATATAATCCAGAGGATGTGATAAAGGCTGTTTTTTGAATGCTATCCGATTCCATTTCCAGCTGCCAATAGCCACTCTTTAAGTCCAGTGTAGAGAATACAGTTGCTCCATGTAATGACTCTAAGATATCCTGTATTTGTGGCATTGGATAAGCATCAAGATGAGTTTTGGCATTCAGTCCACGATAGTCAACACAGAGTCTAGATCCTCCATCTTTTTTCTGTACCACCACCACAGGTGATGCCCATGGAGAGCTAGATGGTTGAATAATTTCCTTATCTAGCAACTCCATGATTTGACCTTCAACAAAACTCTGCTTCGCGATGGACACCTTGTATGCTCTCTTTCGAACAGGAAGTTCATCTGTGGTGATGATACGATGCTTGACCAAGTTAGTATATCCTATTTCCTGGTTACAAACAGTGGGCCAGCTTAACATCAGATTTTCCAGCTCTCGCTGTGTATGCATGTCAGTGTCGGCTTTTTCTGACAGTTAATGTATTGACTGGAAGACTTCATCACTGCAAGGCTGTAAAGGTATGGCAAGATAAAAGTTAATGGAAGAATGAATGTCCTGATGAATGAAAGGAAATGTGACTCGGGGTTCAGTGCCTTCTATTTGGGGAAAACTATACTGAGCATTATTAAAGTCCAAGACCATTCCTGATTGCAACAGAAAATCCATGCCCAATATGATAGGTACTATTAAGTCAGTGTCATTCATTATGTAAAGTGCAAGCTCTACTGGATGACCCTGCACTTTACTCTTCCACACCACCTTCCCAACTGCGGTTTGTCGTTGTCCATTGGCTAAAAGAAAAGTTTGTCCTTCAGCCGGTAGGTATGCTTCTTGTCTGCTTAACTGTTTGCAACATGACTTTTGGATTAGTGATAAAGTACTCCCAGTGTCCACCATAGCAGTTATGTACGTGTCTTGCAGTGTTATAGGAATAAGAAGATTTCTGAGGTCGTTTTGTACAGAATTTTGGTAAGTTTGAACAACTCTGGTATTTGCTGCAGTTTGTTTGCGTTGTGAATCCTGAGCTGAAGTATATCTCGTCTTTTGTTCATCCCCATTTACTTGACTCCAGTATTTCTTGGACTCACCGAAGTCCCTTTCTATCTGTGTACCTACTCTTACAAGTTTTCCTACGTCGTTAATATTTCCACGCAGCAAGCTTGCAAGCCGTGGATTGCAGTTACGTAAAATAGCTTGCACCACCTCTCTCTCTGACATGTCCTTCTTCCACCTCAAGCAAAGAGCTCGATAGTGGAAAGCAAAGTCTCTGAAACTTTCTCTTGTGCCTTGTCTCCTCTCCATCAGCTTCCTCACTGCTACTTCTTCATAATCCTCACTCAAAAAGGATTGCAGAAATAACTCCTTAAATTGTCTCCAATTACGCACATTCCCTCTCTCAGCCATCCACCAATCTTTTGCAGTGCCTTTAAATACAGCAGTTAAAGAAGCCAAAATTTCACTGTCTTTCAAAGGTCGAACAGCGAAATACTCCTCACATCGTTCGATGAATAAGATAGGATCTTCTTCCGGGCTATTGCTGAAACTAGGAAACTCAAGCTTAACTGGTGGGTTGTACTGATTCAAACTATCCATGGCTGGTTGAGTTTTTGACTGAAAACTGTAGGCTTGATCTCGAAATGATTGGCGATCAGTATTGGTACCTGTGGGCTGAATTGGAGTGGATATAGAAGGTTGGAGAGATTGTAACCTTTGATCGAGTTGTTGGTCTCTCCTTTTCAAACAATCTAACATAGACTTCCCAAGATCTTGAATGCGTAGTTCCAGAAGTTTTCTCACTCTGCTGCACTCACGGTCTATGCAGTATAACAACTTATCTTCCGTAGCTTTGCGTTGTGACTCAAAGTCAGTAATGGAAACTTGATCACTCACACGTTGACTAATGTCAGTAAGCTGCTCCTCAAGTTTGGTAAAATGTTCCGCGAGTTGTTCTACCATGTCTGAAATGTCAGTTGAAGGGTGGTGTGTGGGTTCCTCATAGGTTTCAGGTGGTGGTGGAGGTATTAACTGGATGTCCTTTGGTCTAGTTTCCAGGTTCACTTCATTTTCTTCCTCTGAATCAAGGGTCACTGGTCACTAAACGTGTTAATCAGCTCTCGTAGTGGTTCTCTGTGAGTACTGAATGGTGCAGATGAGAAATCTAAATCAGGTACGGGTTCATCCTTATCCAGACCTTCCTGACTAGCCATTTTTAAACAAAAGATTTTTATATGTGTTAGGGTTTGTTTAGTGACAAACACTGGGAAATTTTGACAACGTATTTTAAGTTTGAGGGTCCCTGTTCGGGCGCCAATTTATATAACCACGGTCCACTGTAACATCCCGTAGTTACATATATCTGAATAAAATGAGGGGCCCACCAACTATTATCTTAACATTGATAAAACATAGCTTATTATTTTTCCCAGTATATTGTCACAAACGATAGGAGACCAAATGCAATACTTATACCTTTATATAAAGAAAATGTTTAAAGTACACCAAAAAAAATAATCAACGTAATACATTTACATGAAATGAAAATAAATGGAAATAATACCAATACAGCAAATCAAAGAAATATAAATAAAAAATACATAGGACAATGCAAATATGAAATGTTTCTCAGATTAGCTCAGGGTTGTAAATGAGTGATTATTAAGGTACATATGGCATCACTACCGTGAAAGTTGAAAACAGTCAAAGTTAAAGATGATGTCCAAATCCTGATGATGTTAGAAAAACCTCACTCAAACCAAACGATTATGAAACTCTTCAAGTGTTCTTCAGATCATCCACTGAAACATTAGTAGTCCACCAAGTCAGGATTTGACATTCCCTCAGGAAACCCAGGGAGAACCATCCATGGGTTAGGAGTCACTTGCTAACCATGTCTGTGGAGCCTTTGTAATTCATGCAGACTCCGTCCTCACAACAATATACAAATATGGTAACCTTTAAAGAGTCTATATGTTTGAACAGGAAACAAAGTTTCTCAATCAGGACTCCAAATGTGTGATGCTGGAGGTGCAAAGTTAATACCATGCTTTCCTCTTACAAACAAACTGACTTCTTCTACTCTACTCTCAGTTTTTATACAAGGGGTTTTAGCGCTCAAGTGCGCCCCCTAAGGGTGAATATATGTATAAGATACAAGGATAACAGCTAACACTGTTACATCATTCTGCCACAGTAACGTTACCTAGTGTTACAGTTTTGTCCACCACCCTTCTTCCCTCATCATTATATTTCACGGGGAAGCCAAAGGCTGTGTTCACACTGCAGGCAAAAGTGTCCCAAATCTGATTTTTTTGGGGTCAAGTGGTCAGACTTCTTTCAGGTCAGACTTCTTCTGAGGTAGTGTGAACACTCAAATCTAGCCCAGATCTGATTTTTTCAAATCAGATTTAGATCACATACATATGTGGTCCTAAATCTGAACCAGATCTGATTTTTTCCAAAGCGGCCGCAGTGTGAACAACCAAGGCGGATGTGACTTTTACGTCAATCTATATAGACATTTGACACAATTATGTGCCGGCGAGTTAGACACAACAGACACAGACAGTAACATTAAAAACTTGACTAGATATGGAGAACAGCGATGGAGCGAATCGATGGAGGGAGCGTAAGGTGTTAGACCTAATTAGTATATGGGGAGATACTTCAATTAAAGCTATGCTAGAAGTATCCTACTGTAACCGCTTTGTTTTTGAAAAAAAATAGCACACAAAATGGAAGAACGGGGACACAGAAAAACGTGGCTTCAGTGCCAAAGGAATGTGACAAGAGGCCAAAATAACTAATTTTGCTCTCTTTCTTTTCATTCTTCTCCTCTTCAGCACATGTTCATGTTATGGCTTCCATTACACAAGCATTTTAGTGAAACAGCGTGCTGCGTATGATGTCATTGATGTTGTTCTTTTGCACATGCGGGTTAGTTTGAAACCTCAAACAGTTCACACTGGAATCAGATATAGGCCACATTTTAAAAGGTAATATGAACAGCCAAACAAAAAATCAGATCTGAGCAAAAAATCTGAATTAAGCATTAAGACTTGCGGTGTGAATGGGGCCAAAATGCTCTCATATATGCGATGTGAATGATGCGGGAGGCTTTTCAAGTTCTTCTGCGCCTCTGCTAGCCATTGTTGACTGATTCCTGACACGTGAACGACTGTTGTGTGTAGTTTAAAGGAACAAAATTACTTAAAAAGCAATATCGGCAAATGAAACGGTCTTTTACTTCTGCAATTGCTGAACAATTAAGATTAAGACAATTAATGAATCCGCAAAAAAAAACAAAAAACAAAATCAAATAAATCCGCAGGTCACGTGCGTTCCGAACCGTGGATCTTGATCCGTTCGGATCACGGATCAACTGCGATCCGTTGCACCCCTTAACATGACACGTGCCATGAGAACTGCCGTTTTTGCTATCCTCAAGTGTCTTGTTTACCTGCAGTCCCGATGATTCTCCGTCAGTTCCGCCTAACAATGAACATGTTTGGACATATGCAAATGTTCAGGGCGTGCATATAAATGATCCCTAACGCTTGCTTCACAGTTTTCGTTATGCTGAGAAGCACTTATTTTTCCATGGTGTTTTTGATTCACAAGATTTACATATGAAGGAGGAGGCAATGGTGTTTGAGACTCACAGTATCCATGTACTGAACTCTTATTATTTCACTATGGGAAGGTTAATTCAATATTTCATTGTAGGGCACCTTTAAGTATACATGATGCAAGGTAAAGATCTGAGATGTCATTGCTCTGCTGCAGAATTTCAACGGTATCAACATTTATTCCATGTGACATTATTAGATCTAAAGTATGTTTATGGCGATGAGTGGGTCCTGAAATGTATTGTCTAACTCCAATAGAGTTTAGAATGTCTCTAAATGCCAATCCCAATGCATCTTTGTCAATGTCTACATGGATTTTAAAATCACCAATAATAAGCACTTTTAAAACAACAAGAATTAAATAATACCTACACATACAAGTTGAGATATTATTACCAACCAGACCTCTTGAAAATGTTTATGAGATCACAAATCTTCAAACCTACCCAGTAGATCATTTGTATGTTAATAACCACTAACACATATAGTTATTGGCTGAGAGCCAATCGCTAATGGTCTAATCAGGAGTGTGCTTAGAGTACTGTGGGTGAAAGTTTTGTAATGACTGATGTTTAAGGTGTGGGCTGGGCATTAACTACAGGTTATCAAACATGCAGTTTTTCTGCTGGTGAGAAAGTTTCATTACAGAATTTCAGTACATCATGCAGCAACATTTACCAAGCTTCATCTGCACTTAAAGTTTTAGTTCACTTATAATTTACGTACTCCCATCTCATCCAAGATGTTCATGTCTTTTTTTTTCAGTCAAAAAGAAAATACGTGTTTTGAGGAAAACATTCCAGGTTTTTCTCCACTTAATAGACTTCAATTGCATCCAATGGGTTGAAGGTCCAAATCATTGCAGTTTCAAAGGGCTTTGAAGGGCTTCAAAAGGCTCTGAATTGGGTCTTATCTACCAAAACAATGTAATTTTCTTTATAATTTTTTAAAAATGTATAATACTTTTTAACCACAAATGCTCAACTTCAGTGTTGTCCTTCTTCACGTGTTATGACGTCTTAACATTGGAAAGGTCATGCCCGGTGACATAGGTGGAAGTTCCAACCCAATGCCGAAAAACTCTCGTTCTCCTACAGCTTTAAAATTGTCTGACTTTGTTGTTTTACCATTATTTTTATAAAGGCCATTTGATTTACTCTTTGAACGTTGGTTTTAACACTGGGGTGTAGGGCTGTCATTTTTGAAAAAAATCTAATTCGAACGGATATCAAATATCAAGCGATGTATTCAAATATGTTCGAATATCTACGACCCCATTCATTTTTTTTTTTTTTTTAATGGACACCGCCGTAACAGAGATTCAATCACAAATGCGTTAACAGTCTAAAAGTCATAAACAGGACTCAGGCCACAGCCTGTATGGAAAAATTAAATTGTTAACTTAATGTTTGAAACAGCATATTATCAACTTAATTGATATGAATTGCCACTATTCAATCATCACAGCTTTCTACCGCATCAGATGTCGACGCCTTCCTCTCCAGCAGCTGGAATTGGTTTATATATGGTAAAAGGGCTGCATTTATATAGCGGTTTTAACAGACCCTATGGCCATCCAAAGCGCTTTACATTTTTGCCTCACATTTACCCATTCATACACTGACGGTGATGTCAGCCATGTAAGGCACCATCCAGCTCATCGGGAGCCGATGGGGTTAGGTGTCTTGCTCAAGACCACCTCAACACTTGGTCAGGTGGAACGGGGATCGAACCACCAAACTTTCGGTTCGTAGTCAATCTACATGAACCACTGAGCCACTGCCGCCCATATAGAGCTTTTCATTTAGATTTGGACTTTTAAACCGATTACAGTGCTCCATGTAAACGCACCCAACTGTAAAAAATTGTGCTACATGGCACTTTAAAAACCGGATAGTTTATTTATAGTTCAATTAGGGATATTTCACGTCATGTTCGAATGCATATTCGAATATCGGATAAAAAGTGACAGCCCTACTGGGGCGATACTTCCATTTAGGTCACAGCTGTCCATGGCTTTCTAACATCATGACATCATACGTTGTGAAGAAGCACAACACGAAGTCATGCATTGTGGTTAAAAAGTATATACATTCTAATTTATTTTAAGAATATTAAAGATTGTTTTGCTAGATAAGACCATATTCCTTGGCCTGGATTGTGCAGAGTTCTTCGAAGCCCTTTGAAATTGCATTAATTTGGACCTTGACCCGTTGGTTGCCAATAAAGTAAATTATTCAGAGAAAAATCCTGGAATGTTTTGCTCAAAAAACATTATTTTTGAATAAAGAAAGTAAGACATTAACTTTTTGGATGTGATGGGGGTGAGTAAATTACCAGAAAATTTTAATTTTGAACTGAACTAATCCTTTAAACCAGAGGTCTTCAACCCTTCTCCTGGGAATGCTCACTGTCCTGCAAACCTGCCTTTGTATTTTCAACAAGTGATCCTGAAAATATTGATTAGTGTCAGCTGTCTTTGAAGTTGGAGCTAAACTCTGCAGGACAGTAGCTGTGTCTCATTTCGTAAAATTTCGAAGGCTGCGTCCTCTGGAGGACACATCCTGTGTAGGATGCAGTATACGGAATGTCCTCAATCATAATTAAACGAGACGTCCTTCATAGGACACACAGGCAGGAAGTATCACGTTGCTATGCCAACACGCTCAGTCTCAAAATTATTTATAACTTGAAAATGCCTATGAAATGTTTCTTGTCTTGACAGCAATGTACTGTTCTAAACGTTTTTAAAAAAAGCACTAAACAGTTGTAATCCTGTTTACCACAACTATCTGTTGGAGGTAATAGAGATTAAAAATACATTTAAACACCAGACCTACGCTTGCATCTATATCTGGCGGTGGTACCGTTTTTTTTTCATATAATATAATATAAAAATTAAAAAAAAGATGGTTGTTAACGGCGACGCAAAGAATTGTGGGTTCTCTCCAGCCGTGAAGGCTACACCTCATACACACTCCGAATTCCTGTGAAAGAAGGACACATTCGGAGGTTGCATTTGGAGTGTCCTTCTCCCTTTTTTGAAATGAGACGGCCTTATGACGTATGCAGCCTTCATATGCGACCTCCGGAGGACGCAGCCTTCCGAAATGAGACAGCTAGTGAGTCCCCAGGAGCAGGGTTGAAGTCCTCTGCTTTTAGCAAAAGTATTCTAGCAAATTGCTAAAAGAACTTGTACTCATACTGTTGTATGGCTAGGTATTAGCTAGGTACACTTTTTGTTTTCAGTGTTAAAGGCAGAAGCTTGATAATCAAGTCAGTTTACTGCATGGTGACTCAAATCCATGAGCAACTTTTCT
This sequence comes from Pseudorasbora parva, assembly GCF_024679245.1. Lineage (NCBI taxonomy): Eukaryota > Metazoa > Chordata > Actinopteri > Cypriniformes > Gobionidae > Pseudorasbora > Pseudorasbora parva. The sequence continues at coordinate 18,275,415 of NC_090172.1, read as the reverse complement.
GTTTTGACATATAGGTCTGAGGCAAATGATCTCGCCCTGAGGTTGGCTTGGCAGCACACCGGTCACAAAGACATCATCACACTGGAGAAGTAAGTCCAGCACTGGCTGTCTCCTCTTCCTCTGCACTGGGATCTAAACAGTAACCAAGTTCTTAGAAGGGTGAAGTTCATAGCTTAAATATTAACTTTATCTTAAGTCTTTTATCTGGGCATACTGTGGAGAACATTCACATTATTTTTCCTATGGATATACATAGGCAGCATATGCCTTGTTGGTATCCTTAACCAATGCTGTGCAAAAAAAAGCATCACCCCGTCTTTGGGTTTATTTAAATGAACATTGGTTTGTGATTTATTGCTGCTTTGTTTGCTTTGTTCTGGGCCAATGTTTCACTCACATAAGCAAAAGAATAATTAGAAGATAAGATAACCTAAGCCCTCTTAAACATGGTGGAACTTTGTTACGTTGATTCTTGTCAGTTTTGCATTCAGTGTGTTTCTCCTGCAGTGCCTACCATGGTCATGTGTCATCACTCATTGATATCAGTCCATATAAGTTTCATCAGATGACTGGTGCAGAGACGAGCCAACATGTGCATGTGGTGAGTGTTGCAACATGAGACGTTTGACATATTGGATTTGACATAAGGTCATATGCACATAGTACTTAGACACTATTCTTGAAGTCAAAACATTTCAGAGAAGGCCACACTAATAATGTGTAGCCAAACTTCTAATGTCTCTCTATTTTTCTAATGCATCATTTCATACATATATTAAACACTGCTAATGTTTTTGGGATCTAATCATTTGCATTAAATATTCAATTCACAAATACAATGACTTGAATACACTTCCTATAAGATGAGCATGCATTTCATTTCTGAATTTAAATTATTTTGTATAATTTGTGGACATAAAATGTCAAATTGATATAACTGTCCTGATATTATAACGAAGAAAAACCTAAAGAATACAATTCTTAATATTTTCTCTGTTTATTAATATGTGAAAAATGTATGTCCACCCTTGCAGATTAATATGGCATGACTAACAAAGTTATTAATGTCTTGCAAACTAAATGCAGAACAAATAGAAATAAAATAGGAGGTTGTATTATAGAGCAGGCCCCAGTTCAACAAATGCCTTAAAATATCAGATACTTTCATCAATCAATCAATCAACTTTATTTATATAGCACTATTACAATGATGATTGTTTCAAACACATCATTGTTTCATTATACACAACTGACAAATTGCTGTGGATGATGGTGTTGTATGCGTTTGTGTAAGACATCACACACTGTGGTCATCAGTCAGTATCGTGTTACGAGTTACTGATCCACATCAGGATACGTAACAACAGCATGTATTTTTTATGGAAAGTCTCTTTCAAGACGCTTGGTATTTCTTTTCAGGACTCTAATATGGACAAGCTTAATGTGGTGTACAGTTAATTCAGGGGGCTTGTGACTTGAATGTAGTCCTTGCTGTGGCATTGAAATACCTTTTTACAAATAATAAAAAGACAACCCATAACATCATTTTGTTTACTGCCAGCATGTTGTAGAAAGGCTCAGTTTCATCTTACTGCCCTGTCCTTACACTACCTTAAGTGGATACAGAATGCAAACTCTGTTGTTTTTTAGAATAAAATTATTTTTTAGAGCTAAAAAAATGTTTTATTTAATACATATAAATTGTTGTGCCATATTTTTCAGTGTCAATTACTTTATTCTATCCTAACTTAATATGCAGAGAAATGGTACGCTTTTCATAAGCTGTAGTGTAAACACTTTCCGCAATGCATTCAACTATCAATGCATTGGTGTTAGACAGAGGTGGACAAAGTGTACAACTTCATTACTTGAGTAAAAGTAAAAGTACTACTGGTTAAATATTACTCTGTTACAAGTGAAAGTTGTATAAACAAATTTTTACTTGAATAAAAGTACAGATGAACTTGTTTTAAAAATTACTTAAGTATAAAAAGTAAATTTCTTTTATAAAAAACCTTTTTTATGTCAACGCATTATTTTATTATTGTTGTATAATGCTCACTTTGCCAACAGGGTTTAAGCCAGTCAGTGATGCTCCATCCGACATGCTAGCATGACTAACTTAAACTCATGTAAATACTTATATAAAAGTTACAAAGCCCTTTACAAAGCTGCTGTCACTTTAAGGCCGAATGCATGAATCCAATACTCTATATACACATGTAGCGATAACGAGTCTCGGGGAATAATTTATTTAAATGGGACTCATATTCATGAGTCTATAATGTGACTCGCTGGTTGTACATTAGTTATTAACTTTACAACGGGACTTTTAATCCTGTTATTATCAAAGTCGACTTCAGTCATCCAGATTTTCTTCTCGTCTTGCGAGTGGAAAATGGGATTTCTTCATCAAGTATCAATATTAAAAACTCGAAGAAATATTAATTTGGTTGATCAGGACAAATAATACTTCATAAATTTGTACAATTTGTATTACTGAAATAGCTACAAATTAAGCTTGAGTTTTGTATTACTAAGATCTTACGTCATCAGTGACTTCAAATCCATGAGCAAGGCATTCACTTCAATGTAATTATTGGATTTTAATAAACACTAGAGTATACAAAACTACGATTTCACACAGGGTAAAACATGCATATATGTGGGTAACAAAACAAACAACATACAAGGAAAAATCAAAACTTAACGAATAAAACAAAAGTAACATAGAATGAGAGGGTGAGAGAGAGAGAGAGAGAGAGAGAGAGAGAGAGAGAGAGAGAGAGAGAGAGAGAGAGAGAGATGGAGACAACTTTTATCACGCAGTTCTTTCCAAGAGACCCCAACTTAATTCATACTATTCCCGTAAACAGGAATGTTTAAGACAACCTTTAAGCGCAGTTTGATTGCGAAATAGGATACTTGCATTTAAGTTTTAGGTGTGTAGGTCTGTTGCAGTTTCTTAAGGGTCTCTTCAAGGCAATGAAGCTTGGATGTTCTTGGAGGAGTTTTCCGGGCGTGATTGCTGGTCGTGTCTTTCGGGCAGGTTTGCTCGTTTCTCCTCACCCGCTCCTGGCTCAATCGGTCATCTCTCCAGAGTGGCGGAAAAGTGCCATCTCTTCATCCCATCTCTCAAATTGGAAGCGCGGAAGCGGGTCTGTCTTTGGTTGAAGGCGCTCGCAAAGAGTCATTGTGGGTCTAGGTTTAATAGATGAGATAGGCTGAGATAATTCAATCAGGAGCAGAATGGGTCACAAGACCCCCTTTGTTCTTATTGAAAGCCCCCTTTTCCTTGTGACTCAAACAAAGATGGGTGATGTATTCTTTCTTTTTCCGGAAAGTGTATAGTTTCATATTGATGCCATTTGTCGCATATTTAAATACCGAATTAGTTGGCGTCGGGCGTTTGCGATTTTAACGATACCATGCATGATAGTATTGACATTCAAGAAGGCAGAGATACAGGCTTTACAGTTACTAGCCTACAGAATTTGATTTACAGGCAGTAAAAATCCTAGCTAGTTCAAATACATAATATAAAGACATTGCATCAATAAAAATACACATATTTGGTACATTGAAGAGGTAATTTAATCTAAAAGTCCATATATTGCTGATCTGTGTGTTCTCAGAGCAGTTTCTCTGTGTATGTGTGTGTGTATGGGTCAGAGGTCGAAAGCAGGGGGGTTGTTTGGATGACGTGTATGCTGCAACCCAAAAGGCCTGAGGTGTCCAGGACTTCAACACACAAAATCCTTTCTTTGGGGATTATAATGTGGCGCCTCATCTGTTAATTAGTAGTATAGTTGCCATACAAGGGACTTCTGTAAGGTGATTACATCATCCCAGGCTACGTGATTATCGGACCTCTGGTCATCCGGTCAGATGGTTAATTATTAACTCACTACCTTTTACCGTTTACCGTTTACCGTTTACCTTCACTTAAGACATAATCAACTTTGTTAATGTGAATACTCGACAAAATTATCATTTTGACATATTTGCCATTATTTGTCACATATTCTTCCATTTTGCTATAAACTGATCAGTGTTCAAAAAAATGCTGGGAAATCATTGAACTTCACGTGACCCTATAAAAGTGATTCCTGAAAGGTGGCCTGCAAAAACCCAAACACATTTTAAATAAAATAAAATAAAAAAATAAACTGACTTTCAAAGCTGCTACAGAAATTAATTTCAACTTTGAGGACCTTGATAGAAATGTAGTGGAGTAAAAAGTACAATATTTGTCTATCAAATGGAGTGAAGTTAAAGTCAAAGTTTACTGAAAAAATAATACTCAAGTAAAGCAAAGATACTCAAAAGGTGTACTTAAGTACAGTACTCAAGTAAATGAGTAACAACCTCTGGTGTTAGAGCATCTATAGTAACATTGGCTCAACTAGTGGCATGGGTTTTAGGCAGCAATGCCTGTTTGATGAACAAATGGTAACGGGGAAGTGTTTGGGAAAACTAAAAAGAAAAAAAAGAACTATGCATGTCACGATTCACCAGTGTGAGTGCCCATGATTACCATGAGACGGCACTCCACCCCGGACTGTCACTCTATCATAAACTACATTACCTATAATCCTTTGCCCAGACTCATTAGCACTCACTGTTTACACCTGTGTCTCATTATCCTGTTTACCTTACCCTATATAAGCCTGGTTATCTCTGTCATTCATTGTGAAGTCTTGTATTGTCTGCATTTCTGAGCACTGCATTATCCCTGGTTTCATGGCTCTTGGTTTCGTTGGAATTCTTGCATGTCTCAGATTACCCTTTTGCCTTTGTCCCTTGTTTTGTTTGCCTGCTTGGACTAACCTACCTGTTTATGACCTTTTACCTTTTCTCTGACTACAATTGTGGATTATCCTTGAATAAATATTGCACTTGGATCCTGCCTCTGTCTCAGATCAGTCGTTATAGCATAAATGCAGTTGTTTTTCTCCCGCAGGTGGTCGGAGAAAAACACTGACATTCTGGATTTGGACGACAATAAAATCACAGACTATGATGAAAATACCGTACGACCCCACGAGAAACAATTACCGTCCAAATAGGGCTTTAGCCTGAAAATGTGAACAATCACAACTCACAGGTCACTCCCTCTTGCTCTCTGCTATGCTATAGCCCTCCCTCCACAGCTCCTTCCCCATCACAATGGAGCCTGCCGTGAACACGCAGGCTAGTAGCAAGCAGGGCTACCGATAATGGCGGATAAACAATTATGGCACATTCACAATATGATTAACATTGACTATGGCCTGTCCATACTTTGAATACAAACTTGGCCCTCAAAACATTACGTATTTTGCAATACATGTAATGTAACTATATGGTGTGGCTCTATTTCTATAACAGGGATTTTCCTACATTGAACATTTTTTGGCGGCCGTCAAAGCAAATTTTTGTCCCGCCAAATCCTTATTTGATGAGTTATTGTGATTTATAAATTGATGTAGATTATTAATGCACCTGACTCTCTGCTCGTTCTGACACTCAGTTAAGAGACGCGCGCTCTCTCTGTCTTCAAAACCATCACCGTTCTCTCTCTTTCTCACTCGCGCATATCAGTCAAAATCAACAGAACTGACAAAATGGTAAAATGTCTGAACTCATGAATCGGTGTGTAATCATTTACTCACAACACCTCTGAAATGAGAATTAAGTGTGCTTACCCCATTAAACAAGAGGGGTTAGTAAGAATTAGTCTTAATAATCCACAGTAAAAAATAAATACTCTGAAATGAGAATTAAGTGTGCCTTATTAAACAAGAGGGCATAGTAAGAATTAGTTTTAATAATCCACGGTATTAATCCACAAAATAATCCACAGTATTAATCCACACAAAAATAAAAACTCATATTTATTTTGAGTATTTATATTGATAATGTGTAGTAAATTACCACAAAAAAATTTGTTAGACTGGAATAAGGTGAAAGCAGAACAATGCAAGTTAAATTGTTTATGGCAGAGAATTAGACTTGTTATTCAATTTTTAATGCTGTTTTTTAATAATTGTTGCCAAAATAATGAATCATAAACCATGCAAACTGTGTAAAAATGAGGAACTAAAGAAACAAACATCAAGACATACATAATGAGATATCAAAATTAGATAAGCAACAAAAAAGCAAAAAAAAATGTTTGCATCTATTTTACATTTATTGTCAGTAGGCTATTGGGCTCACAGATCACGCGGGTATGTACTTTTACTGTTGGGGTGTGTGTGCACGTGAATGCGTGTGTGTGGATGACCATGACTGGTCAGCCACCACCGAAGACCATTTCTGACCCAGGAAAAACCCTGTATAAGTAATAAATAGTTAGTAAGATAATATAATGGTAACTAACATTACACAAAAGTAATTATTCTATCAATATGTAATGCCAAATAAGGTTTGCTAGTACATTATTTCAGCAACATGACAAGCCAGTGAATTAGTAGGTTTCAATAGTTGCTTTGCACAGTGCGTGATATTTCATCTCTGTTATGCGACTAGAGTTTTGACACTGAGTCAATGGGCTCCAACGAGGAATTCACACCCTCAGCGACTTTGAGGAATGAAACAAATCAAGCAGGGAAACTTACTTGTCAAGCAGAAATGTGGCTGCATCGGTTTTTAATCCTTTCAGGACACGTAACGTTAGCTCCCTCCACCAGCCGCTCCGATATTTACCCTCGTTTTATTTCGGGCTCTATCTAATTCTTTCTTTTTTTCTTTTTATCATCGTCATCTGTCTTTTTCCGTTTACCCATTTTCATTTTATGAGCAGGTACCACTCGAGTAATTGGCAGTTTGTATTGTTTGTCGGCCATAAGCAAAGCTGCGACACACTGGTAATATTCAATTTGAACGCCTGTACATGTGGTGCATGAGAGCGTACGAGGGGGTGTGATCAGCACGCACAAGCTTGATTGAAAGACACTCCTCCTGGCTCTGATTGGTTGTTTCTTACCTGGAGTGTATTTCTGCAAATGCCAATAGGACCACTGAGAGGAGTTTTTATTTTATTTTATTTTATTTTTTTAGATTATCTGTCTCATAGTCTACTGTAGGGACATAATGACAGGTTTAACAAATATGTAAAAAAATAAATTTTTATAAAAGTTACCTACTGCAGCTGTAAAGGTGGGGTAAGTGCTATCTGGTAACCGTTGTTGATATTTCAAAAGGGTCTAGCCACTATTTTGATAGCTCCGCCCCACACATACGTAACCCAGGCAATGACTATGGCAGAATCTGCGTGTTACGAATTCAGGTCGAATATTCAATAAAAAAAGTCACCCTTCCATCACAAAAACAGAAACCGTTTTAATGAACAACTCGATAGTACACGAGCACGAGTCCAACTAATGACATATTACAATTATGACCAGATTAGAGTTATAGCGATCACAAAAACACAAACCGTTCTCATGAACAACTAATAGTACACGAGCAAAACAGTCCAGCTAACGACATATTACAATTATGATTGGATAAGGGTTATATAGATCATGAAAAGAGGAAACACACATATACTTGGAGCATAGTATCTTACTTTTTGGACACATTTTGTATGCTGACATTTGAAACAGACAGTGAGGAGATTTAGATGCTCCATACGGTGTGCAAATGAAAAGGTCTTTATCATCACTGAAGTGAGCGACAATACGATCGTAAATGCACAAACAAGCAAACATGACACATGAGCATATTCAAGCAAAAGCCAGCATATAGTTATCAGCGAATGTCCATCATATGTTTTGAATAATGACGTGCAATGAGCGCTCTCTTCTCACCATCAATAGTAGACATGCCCCTTACTGCTGATTGGCTACAAGTTATTGGACTCGGCCTGAGTCCGTTTTGTAAAACGGTTTTGAAATGACACTTACCCCACTTTTAATATACAAATTGGCACAACATTTTTGCAATTCAAGTCATAAATGATACCAAATGGAAAAAATTTTTTTAAATGATACCACAAAAAAAAAAATTCATAACTGCAAAATAAGAGTATAAATGTAGAGGTTTTATGTACATTTCAAGAGATTTCTGCACTGTAAACTTTGACAAAATATTCATAAATGTGATGATTCCTTAGGCTCTCAGTCCAGACATTTATAGAGGCAAATATCGTGAGGACCACCCAGACCCTGCCGCTGCCTATGCTGAAAATGTCAAAGATGTAATTGAACAGGCCCATGAAAAGGGACGTAAGGTGAGTGATCAATATTATGTCCATCAATATTATTTAACATCCCCAGGAATTAGCATTCTTTTCTAACTGTACCTTTTAACTTTGGTCTGTTACTGAATACCTTTCTTTTTAAAACTGCAATTCATAATTCATTACTTTATGAATGTAGTCAATTGACATATCTCTGTCTTAAGGCAAGACCTTGGTTAAAAATAAATAAATAAATAAATAAAATAAAACTCTAAAAGGGATAGTTCACTTTAAAATGGAAATTCTGTCATCCTTTACTAACCCTCAAAGTTGTTCCAAACCTGTATGAATTTCTTTCTTCAGCTGAACACAAGGGAAGATATTTTGAAGAATGTCAGTAACCAAAGAGTTAACTGGAGCCATCGACTTCCATAGTAGGAAAGGGGAAAAAAAATACTATGGAAGTCAATGTTGTTGTTGGCCTTGTCTGTTTCGTTGCTTCTATTACTCTCCCCTTTTTTGTAAGTCGCTCTGGATAAAAGCGTCTGCTAAATGATTAAATGTTACAGTTTCTTTCAACTGCTTACACACATTTTCCAAAGGTTTCCTCTTTTTTTCAAAAGTTAACACACAAATTCAAGAATTCCACACACAAGATGCAAAATGCCTCACATCTCTTTCAAAATATCACAAACATATTTCAAAAGCAAACATTTGTCTTACGTTGTAAACACCTTTACCATAATGTTATATTTTTGATTATGTCATATACACACTGTTATTCAAAACCTAAAGCTCTTCTTTTAAAAGCTCACATGTACATGAATGAATGTAATTGGGAGAGAGCTGTTGAATATATAAAGTAAAAACAAAAGCAAAATTGAAACCAAACTTTTTATTTATGTTTTTATTTTTTTTGCTCTTTGTGGTTGTAAATGTAGTATTAGTGTACACAGTTTGAAAAGAAAAAAAAAACACATCAAAAATATGTAGTGTTGTAGCAATTAGTGTAAAACCAAACATAATGTGTGTGCTTGCATGTGGAGATGGTTGGGTGTATCTAGGCTCCATCTCTCCTCCGGGCTGGGTCCGGCCACAATACTTCATCCACGTCACATGCTATATTCCCTCTTGCCAGACACCGTGGAAAGAACCTTCTTGTATGACGTATCCAACCTTGGATGGAGGCAGCATCAGTGTCTCCACAACTTCTCTTACTCTGTCTGCATTGTTTGCATCCATTGTCCAAAAGCTATTACTTGACCTTTGGCCTATTTATAGGCCACTACTAAAGTTATGATTGGTTGTTGTTAAGTAAAGCAACAAGTGTTTGCAGATGTGAGGAGTTAGTATGAGGCACTGATGAATTAGTGTGGCATTTTGATTGGTTGTGTTTATAAAAGAAAATCAAGAAACTTCCTGTCAGATTTTTGTGTGTTGCCTAGAAAATTGTGTGTTGGGTTTTGCAAAAAGTGTTTAATGAAATTGAAAACTGAGTAAAAGGCCAAAAAATAGTGTATGGTTTTGCAGATTTAGTGTGTGGATCTGGTGTTTGAGTGTCAGGTTTTAAAAATTGTGTGACAAGTAACAATTTTGTGTGTAAGCAGTTGAAAAAAACTGTAAATGTTAAATGTTAAAGGTGTCATAGAAAGAAAAAAATAATTAACCTCGCCATAGTAAAATAACAAGACTTCAGTATCTATACAGTGAGTCTCAAACACCATTGCCTCCTCCTTCATATGTAAATCGTTTGTAAAATACACCACAGAAAAACAGTCGATTATCAACATGATGCCAACTGTGACGCAATCAGTGAGATCATTAATATGTATGCCCCCCAACATTTGCATGTCAGCCCATGTTCATTGTCAGGCGGAATTGCACAGCTGAATCATCGGGAGTTTACAGGTAAACAAGAAGCTAACTACGTTTACTACTACTGTTTAGTTGCTTACAGATCGCTCACTCAATCATTGTAGCTAACGTCACCTTCTCCACCATCTAAGTTGAAAAGAAAGTCATTTGACAGAGCAAAAGCGAAAAGAAAGTCATTTGACAGAGCAAAATCCTGGCTCAATTTTTTTTCTTTTGGTTGATTCAATTTATTTTATAAAGGGGATTTTGGATATTTCTTTTTATCATTCCATAAATCAGAAAATACTATCAAAAAAAAAAAATCACCGTGTTTTTTGCGGGGCGATAGTGTAAGATACAAGGTAACGGAGCCTTTTATGCATTGTCGTGTTTCTTTAGAAATAAACAATGGACAATGGAGTCTTTAAACGTCTCAGATGTAAAGTTATTCATTGTCAAAGTGACTCAAAAATGAATGGGAGTCAATGGGATGCTAACAGCAGGTGATGGCTTGGTTAGCAATGGCAGCCCCTAGGGGTGGAACGCTTTCCGAGTGCAAGATTACCCCCTTGGGTTAAACACTAGTTCAAATGTGCTCATTGTGGACATATTTTCTATATCTAATCGCAAAGCAATTCACAGACAGTGTGTGTTTGTCCAAAAATCATGAAAATAAAAGACACTTCACTCACACCTTTAGACAACTTAGAATAATTCATAAATCTTTGGCTCGTGAGAGAAACCAGACCTGAAGAAAAGACTCTCTTGCTCAAGATTCAATCCAGCATCTTTGTTTTCCACCTCACAGCATCTTGCTGTGAGGAGCCAGTGTTTTCCTGAGACACTGTGCTGCCCTTAATCACAGATATAAGAGGCACTTTGACTATTTCTGTCAGATGTCTACAGAAGCTCTTACTGAGAAATAATAGAGGTTTAGATGTTGATATTTATGTTTTATTATAAGTCGCCATTGTGGTAAGCGTTTGCTTTAGTTGGGCCTCTTGTTCCTTGTATGTGTGTTAGTATTTCTTAGGCTGCTGCAACTGTGAAACACAGTAGTTGTGGCTGAGAAAGCAGCTAAAGTGACATCAGGTGTGCCTAAACATCATGGGAACTGTGTCAAAATGGCATGAAGTCCTTGTGTATGTGCCTGGTTTCTATGTTCTGTGCTTTCTTCAGCTCTGTCAGTGGTTGTTATAGACATCTAAAGCAGCTTTTAAAAAGTTTGCTGTCATCAGTAGGACCTTCCACGTATTACTTACTAAAGTTCAAGAGACTTATGTGATACTTTCCTGTGCAGATTGCCGCTTTTATCGCTGAGTCATTGCAGAGTTGTGGAGGACAAGTCATTCCTCCTGTGGGCTACTTCCAGAAAGTGGCACAGTATGTACTACCAAGTGCTTAATTAAACATTTTAGTTACATGATTGCTGCTCTTCTGCTTTACTCAATAAGTGACAATTCAATTATGTCAATTGTATCTGTAAATTCAGCACACATCTCTCTTTTTTGATGACCTAAGGTGGACAAGTTAATTCAAATTGTGACTGGTGCAGGTCTTTTTTTCAATATAGTTTGGTTAATCCAAACAATTTTTTGGTTAATCCAATTATAACGTTTTTTTCTGTGCCCATGAATCACTTTGTATTCGAAGTGTGCATTTATCAAACAATGATATATGCACACTTTGATGTCTTATAATGCATGTATCATATGAAATAATATGCATACATTCCTATTTTTGTTTAATTCCTTGTTTTACCACAGGCATGTGAGAAATGCAGGAGGCCTTTTCATTTCTGATGAGGTCCAGGTGGGCTTTGGTAGGGTGGGCACCCACTTTTGGGGCTTCCAGCTACAGGGAGAAGATTTTGTACCAGATATTGTTACAATGGGCAAACCTATTGGAAATGGTCATCCAATGTCATGCGTGATCACCACTAGAGAGGTTGCTGAAAGCTTCATGTCATCTGGAATGGAGTACTTCAACACAGTGAGGACAAAAAGAAAACATATTTTGACAATAGCGGGCATTCAATTATATGGATTAAGACTGAAATAATAAATATACTATTTGCATTGTTAACAGGGGCCTTATTTATAACATGCATAAACACAAATCCTCTGCAACATTCCTATAATGTTTGTAAAAACATTATAGGTGATTAGCATCACATCAGGTTTTAAGCAGGTATACACACTTTTCCTTATGGGCAGAGAGCTGGAGTACTGCATGTAATTCTTTCCACTCGCCATTCTCAAGTAAAGGATTTGAAAGTTGACTGAGGCTTAAATTTAGTTAATGATATTAGGCCGGTTTTACAAGTCGGAGATCTGAAATCATTTTGCTGCGCACAATTTTAAGATCATTAGCGATTTACACATTTCACATCGAAGAGAGGTGTACGTACACGTTTTTTGTTTGTTTGTTCTCTGAACCACACATACAGACATTTGAGATTCAAATTAATATATAATCAAATATATGACAGTTTTTATGGAATATTTTATAAATGAGGCCCCAGATGTGTGAACAACAGAGAGCCCAGACCAGAAATTCTCATGAAACACAAAAAGCTGAAGAATGTTCATCTTGGTGTCCTCTAGTTTGGCGGTAACCCAGTATCATGTGCTATTGGGTTGGCGGTGCTAGATGTAATTGAGAAGGAAGATCTCCAAGGCAATGCCCTGCATGTCGGAAGTTACCTGACTCAGCTTTTGGATGATCTGAAGAAAAGACACCCCTTGGTGGGTGACGTGAGGTTTGTTAACTCCCTCCTAACTTCTAAAAAATATTATTACAGTAATTGATAGATATTATCAGATCCAGAATGCCATCTTTATTCATATACCAAAAAAAATTCTGCAATGTGAATAAAGGCTGTGTTAGTAATAATGTGCCACGGTGGAACCTTGACTGTGTTTGCATAAGATATTGAAGTTACATGGCCTTTCTATGTTGCAAGTCTTGTGTAAATCATTTCCCTGGGGTTGTTTGTGACGGAGGTACACTTGTAATAGTGCTGATGAAAGTATGTCTAGAACACACATTGACCAGAGGTTTAAAGTTGCAGGTCAAACATTTTGTTTTCTAGGGGCCGTGGCCTGTTTGTCGGGTTGGAGCTGGTAAGAAACCGGGTTGAGAGAACACCTGCCACAGCTGAAGCTCAGGATGTTATTTACAGGTGAGAATAAGGCATGCTTAAAAAACAGGAATTTTTGAAAGTTTAAAAGGTTTGTTAGCATACCATGCATAAGATGAATAGTTCAGCCACATAACTTAAAAAGTAGGGTATATGCAATTTCAGAGAGGCTAACAATAGCAAGCTAGCTTTAAAAGCATAAGATCCCAATCTCCCTTCATAGTGCTCTCCAAAGACATGCCTCATTCAATACACATGAACATTAACAGCGTTAATTAAAAAGTGTCACGGGAGATGGCATTAAATAGCCATGTTTGAAAGCACATAACTTTGCAATAATAATAATAATAATAATAATAATAATAATAATAATAATAATAATAATAGGGGCTGGACTGGGGCTAAAATTCGGCCCTGGAAACCCAGCCCATCCGGCCCATGAGTTCCCCATTAATGTTTTTTGCTGGGGTTAGGGCCTTAAATTTGAGTAAATTCAGGACAAATAATGATAGATATTATCAAATTTACTGCAAATGCCCAAACTTAATATTGCACTTTTATCATACAGAAATGCATTTAACAGTAAAGCACTGATGATTTTGAGCTAGGATGCAGTAAATTTACTGCTTTTAAATGCTGTCATCATTTACTCACTATCGTGTCCTTCCAAACCTTTATGACTTCTGTGAACAATGTTCCTCATTACCATAGCTATATGGTTTCTAAAATATATAAAACATCATAAACTATTATACTTGTAATTTTAAAAAAATTAAACACCCGTAGAAAATACGAAAACGGCCTCTATAAAAGTGATTTATATTAGTAATATCAACATTTTTAATAAATAGCCTACGTTTCTTCCAAAACACCATATTTATTCGCTGTTAGTAGCTGCAAGGTAAATTGTGGCTGTGTTAAAGACTTTTTTAACAGGGATGGTGGACCGAAAACAGTATCCTCAGTTTTATTGGTATTAAATTTAAGGAAGTTTCTATGTAACCAGGTTTTAATGTCAGCAATACAGGTATTCAAGTATGGCCAGAGTCCAGGGGGAGAGTGGCGAAGGAGTGGGCTCAAATGGAAATCTTCTGGAATTCTTTCTCAAGTTTAGATCCAGTATTTTGCATAAATGTTAAAGAGAGTAATTGGCCACCAAAGCATGTTTTAGCCAGCTAAACACCTGGTGCTCTTCTGAAAACAGCCAGCTGGTGGCGCTTGAAAGCGCTTTGCAAGGGCAGCGTTTTTCCAGCTGAGATACTTTGGTAGCTATGATACAGAATATTCATGGCAGTAATGTGATACTAGTATCTAATTTTGATGAATATTACTGAATTTAAATATGTAGTAAAAAGCAGTATTAACTTCTCTATTATTGTTGTTCGGTTGTGTGTACAAGTGGGATGATTGGTCAGTGTAGTTTTTATCCTGCCCCTCCTCCACTGTGATTGGACGGCCTGGTAAAAAATGACAGTGACGAGCGCTGCCTATTACCCAACATAAAACAGTACAAACAAAACAAAACAAAAAAGACGGAGCAAATCAACTCTCATAACATATTATGGTAGGCCTGTCCTACATATTGCATCAAAATTCAATGTCATCAGTTTGCCTAAATTACAACACAGAACATTCAAATGTTTTACGCACCATTTACTCATGGTAGGGAGCAGGTGTACATTTCTTTCATACCAACTAACATTTTGAAAATACGGATATTTTCGTGAATCCGAAAATTTACATCAGAGCGGCTTTATGAAAGATTTACACAGAAATTCGTTCTGCTCTTGTTTCATGAATGAGGCCCAATGTGACCTAATGGTAGCAGATAAATATTGAACAGAAGTGGTCCAAGAACAGAGCCTTGAGGAACACCCTGAGAGAGATAACATGGAGAAGATTTGAAATTATGAATGGTAATAAAAAATTGGCTGTCGTTGAGATATGATATGAACCAAGATTAAGCATTACCCGTGATGCCGATATCTGCTAGCCGAGAGGTAAGTATATGATGAGATATACTGTAGTATCAAATGCAGCAGTTAAGTCAAGCATGATGAGAACAGTAAGGCAACCAGAATCAGCAGACAATAGCAAGCCATTAGTCATTTATACCAATTGCTGTTTCAGTGCTGTGGCCTTACCAAAAACCAGATTGAAAGGGATCAAGTTAGCAGAAAGATGAGTTTTAAGCTGAGAGGCAACTACTTTTTCGAAGAGCTTAGCGACAAAAGGAAGATTAGAGCTGGTTCTGAAGTTACTCATATCAAAAGTCCCACCCAGGTTTCTTTAAATTTGGAGTGACTGCAGCTGTTTTTAATGATAGTGGGACATATCCAGAAGAAAAAGAACAGTTTATCAGATGAGCAATAGTAGTGGAGATTACAGATAGGCAGTTTTTGAGAAGTGCAGTAGGTGCTGGATCTAACTGCAGACCTGTCAACCTTAAAGAAATTTGATGAGTACTAAACTTTTTGTTTGTTTCCCAATAGATGGCAGCAATCTTCCACTAAACTATGGCACATTTCATATTTTCACTATGAAAACTGAGAAAAGTAGATTTTCTTTTATTTGAATTTGACAATTTGCTATTATATACAAATATTGTTACTAATTTACAATGTAAATTTCATTTAATATTTAATCAAATTAAAATTGCATTTAAATTAATAAATTAATTTAATTTAACACAACTAAACAACTGTAGAGTAAAAACATTAAGGGGGGGGGGGGGGGGGTGAAACACTCAGTTTCAGTCAATCTCATCTTGAGTACCTATAGAGTAGTATTGCATCCTTCACATCTCTGAAAAGTCTTTAGTTTTATTATATTTTTAAAAGAAATATAGGCTGTACCGAGTCGTTCCGGAAAAAAAAACGAGTGCCTGGAGGCGTATCGTGTGGGAGCTAAAGAATGACGAGCGCACACAAAGCTGTGACGTCTTCAAGCGCGGAGAAGAAAACGCTACCCAGATTCAACTAATACATATATGATCCAGAATCAGATCCGGAGGATGAAATAAATTGAACAGGAGAAGCAACAACAGCAGGACGTCCGTCTCTGTGGTATGTACTGTATTTAGTGCCTGTCAACATTTGTGTGTGTTTACTCGCAGTTTATGAGGACATGACTTGGTTTATGGACTATTGTATTCGACTAAACATTAGCAAGCAAAATGGTTTTTCACGTCAGACTAGTGTAACTTTATACATAGAACAACAATGGAGTAACCGTTAGCGCATTTGAATGACGAAGCACCCTTTGTGAGAACCTCCCCATGGTTTATTTTTGGGTGGTTTTACAATAAACAAACTGACACCTATAGTGGTCAGCTAAACAAATGTATTTAAACACACACCATAGATGCTCCATTGATAAATTAACTAACGTTATACACGATCGTGTTGTTTACTGATGTTTACTTAAATGACGATTGCCAACAACACAGACATTTGAAGCAGTTTTACTCACCGCGCACGACAGTGAACCTTTATCGCTGGGACCGCTCCGTCAAAAACACACTTCTTTGGTAACTGTTGATTTCGTGAAGTCCTGTGAGAGCAGTGACCGTGGAGATCCACTTTTGCGTAGCGACTGACGCGTGATGTGGCGCTTCTCGTCATTTCTACATTCAAATCGGTTCAAATGCAGCGCTGCCTTCCCGGAATGCTGTGCTGAAGCGTTGAAGTCGCTTGATGTCACCCATAGGAATAAAGTGGAGCACGGCGCCACAGAAGTGAGTGAAATTTTGACTTCCGGTTCTGGGTCGAGTACGCTGTGCGCGATTGTGCTGCCGCTTCGTATCCTGGATTGTTTGTACTGTTTGTCTGGTTCGGATATATTTATTTATATTCTATCATCTTGTTTTCATCGGAGCTCTGTGTTGACTACTCCGTTTCCCTGACCTGGACTGTTGTCACTGCACCTGGCCTGGACTGTTGTCACTGCACTGACCACCTCTGCTGCCCTGCACTGACCACCTCTGCTGTCTGCTAGACTCTGTGAATACTGTGCAGCTGTTTCGCGCCTAGTTGTATTAATCCTTTTTCCACTGTTTAAACTTTGAACTGAACTGTTGTTAAGTCTGCCATCGGGCTGCTGCGAGCTTTCCTCCCTGTTACATCTCTACCACACTCGGCTCTTCTGATGGGTGAGTTACCGCTCTCTCTATCGGTTGCGCCGTTTGTTTACTGCTTACTATCTGGGTGCGTTGCCTCCTATTTAGTCTGCTGTTTTGTGAAGTGACGTTCAGGTTTGGCTAACGAATTTTTGCTTGTGGTTGGGGTTTCACTTTCTCAGTATCAACATGCCTTGTGCAAAAACACTTTTTCTTTTTTCCTGTGCCTTATTTTTTTGTTGTCTGACATCTGTGATGGATATTGAATATTCCACATCTCAACTGAGGGCCTTTAACTGCAGCCCGCGTCTTGATTCGGTGATGTACAAATACTGTCAGAGACTAGGGATTCTCCGTCGCCCAAGATACACACACCGTTCGCGGCGCACACTCTTGAGTTCACATTGTTCAAAGCTTGACTCTCCTCCTTGCATCTGGACCAACAATAGGCTATCTTCCATGCCAAGACAACTGCCTGCCTGTCCCTCCATTCAACTTTCTCTGATCTATCTCACTGATAGCGATCAGCAACATACACCGAATTTGAATCCATCACATCATCACTTTGCCCTTTGAACTGTCGATCAATTTCGGACAAAGCCTCTTATCTCAACGAAATGATCACTGACAATAACCTTGACATTTTTCTTCTCACTGAAACTTGGCAAGTTCCTGGAGATTTTTTGAAGTTTAATCTGCTTACGCCAGATGGATATAATTATCTGTCCTGACCGAGACCCCATGGTAAAGGGGGTGGTCTCGCTATCATTCATCGCGACAACTTCCGTATCAAGCAACTCGACTTTCACGACACCAATACATTTGAGTACATGGTTTTGAAGGCTGACTCTCTCATAATAATTCTGCTCTATCGACCTCCTAAGGTCCTGTCTAACTTCTTTTCTGAACTCAGTGAACTGTTGACCATTGCCTGCTCATTGTCATTTCCCATTCTACTGCTTGGTGACTTTAATATTCACGTTGATGCTGTTTGCTCTAAAACCAACCAGTTACTTTCTATTCTTGAATGTTTTAATCTAACTCAGCATGTTAATTTTCCAACTCATACTCGTGGTCATACTCTAGATTTGATTTGTACATCAAGGGCTGATATTTCTTCTATCACGTCTACTGACACTGGTATTTCTGATCATAAATTTCTTGATTTTAGTTTCAGCCTGCCTATCCCTAAAAACTGTTCTACAACTGTCATATCTTACCACAATCTCAAAGCTGTTGATATTTCATTATTTTTGTATTCGGCATTCAAAGAACATATGAAAAATTATAAATCGGCACTGAATCTGGCTCGTTCCAGTTTTGTATCGGCTACAATTAATAAACCAAGCAACAGGCCAAAAGCATTATTCAAGTCAATAAACAAACTTATCAAAACTCTGTCTCATGCTGCTTTAGCTTCTGATGAACTCTGCACTTCATTCTTAGCTCACATGATTGAAAAGACAGATGCCGTAAACCAGTGTCTCTTTAATGATGCCACTAACACTAGTTATCTGCCGAATCAACCTGGTCAATCCCTGCTGCTTTTTTCTCTGTCTACTCCCTCTTCTGTCTCCGAGTTAATCTTGAAATCTAACCCTACATCTTGTCATCTTGACCCTGCTCCTACTACTCTACTAAAACGTTGCCATTGAGTCATTTCTGCACCTCTCTCATTTCATCAACGCATCTCTTACCTCTGCTTCATTACCTCTGTCACTCAAAACTGCAGCTGTTACCCCCGTTCTCAAGAAACCCAACCTTGATCCCACAGTTTTATCTAATTATCGTCCCATTTCAAATCTCCCCTTCATAGCCAAATTACTGGAAAGTACTGTTGCCTCCCAGCTTCAGTCTTTTCTAGTTGAAAATAATCTTTTCGATCCTTTTCAATCTGGTTTTCGCCCTTTGCATAGTACTGAAACTGCTCTAGTTAAGGTACTTAATGATTTGCTTCTCTCTGGTGATTCTGGTTCTCTGTCTATGCTTTTGCTGCTTGACCTTAGCTCTGCCTTTGATACCATCTCCCATCAACTACTCATTCTGCGCCTTTCGGATGTGGGTATTTCTGGTGCTACTCTTTCCTGGTTCTCCTCCTATCTCTCTGACAGACTGTTCTACGTTTCTCTTCAGAATTTCCGCTCACCCACTGTCCCCCTGAAGCAAGGTGTCCCTCAGAGATCCGTTCTTGGGCCATTATTATTTATAATCTATATAATACCTCTTGGTGAGATCCTACGCCGTCATGGTTTTAACTATCATTTTTACGCTGACGACATTCAATTATACACTTCCTGTACATCCACTTTATCATTCACAACTGACAAAATCTCTGTTTGTGTACATGAAATAAAACATTGGCTTCATTCAAATTTTCTAAAACTCAACATGGACAAAACTGAGATTATTTTCACTGGACCTTCATCACTCACTAATAAAATTCCCACCAACTTCACCTGTGAGACTGCTGGCACTCTTATCAAACCATCTACTACTGTTAAAAATATTGGTGTAATTTTTGATTCCTCTTTATCTTTCCACTCTCACATTAATTCCGTCACCAAATTAGCATTCTTTCATCTACGTTGCATCGCTCAGCTCTGTCCCTTTATCAGTATCTCTGATGCTGAAACACTCATCCATGCGTTTGTCACATCACGTCTTGATTACTGCAATGCACTTTTCATTGGCCTACCAGCTAGCTCCATTTCAAAATTACAATATATTCAGAACTCTGCTGCCAGACTACTCACCCACACCAAACGTTCTGCTCATATTTCCCCAATTCTTCTCACTTTTAAGTCTCTGCATGGCCTTGCTCCCCCTTACCTCTGTAACTTGCTTCTTCCCTTCAACCCTACTCGCTCTCTACGATCTGCTGATTCCAACTTTCTCGTTGTCCCTCGGCATCGCCTTGCTTCAATGGGGGGCAGATCATTCAGTGTAATAGCACCCAAATTATGGAACTCTCTACCCTGATCACTCCGTTTTGTTGCCACTATCTCTGATTTCAAATCCATGCTCAAAACACACCTCTTTTCTGAATGTTATAGGTCTTAGAATTATTTTTATTTATTTTTCTCCACTCCGATTTCTCAATTATTGTACCTGCACTCTCAATTGCCTACTGTTGTTCTGTCTACTCTGTTTGTCAATTGGCTTTATTGTTGTTTGTTTATTGTAAAGTGTCCTTGAGCTCTGGAAAGGCGCTATATAAATAAAACGTATTATTATTATTATTATTATTATTATTATTATTATTATTATTATTATTATTATTATTATTATTATTATAGAAGTGTTGCTCAGACGAGTGGATCTGCACCTGAGAGCAGTGTTTATGGCCGTGCATTTCCTCTCTCAATCTGGTCACACACGTGTGCGCGCACCCTTCTGGGAGAAGAGCCCCTACGGCCCATACAAGGACCTTCCGCTCTGTCGACGTCAAGCGGACCCATACTCAAAAAACTCTCCAAAACTTGTGAGAAACCGGAAGGAGTATTTTTGACACAGAAATACTCCATCAAACGCCCAACATTAGTTTTTGAAACTTTGTCTATGTTTAGGATGGGAATCCAAGTCTTTAACAGTGTAAAAAGCTCAGTATGCATGAAACAGCATTTCACCCCCCCCCCCCCCCCCTTTAATAAAATATTTACTGATATGCGTCCCTCTTACCGTTCACAAGGACATGGACGCATTGAAGCTCTCTTTGCTTAAATTAGCACAAAATTATATCAGATGTAAGTAATTACCTTGATAAAACTATACATCATTAAAAAGATCTAAGACTAAAGTTTAATATATTGTTTTTTACATTTGTGCAACCCCTCCGGGATGGGGGGGGGGTTGCACAAAACCTTTGCGATATTTAGATATGATATAAAGGCGTTTCCATTAACCGCTGTTATGCGACTAAAACATATTTGTTTCCCTCTCATTATAAGTCATTCCTAAAAGTATGGAATGTATGATGGTAAGTTTATGTATAGCCCAGCACCACAGTAGCCATTATTTTTAATGGAAGGAGACATATATGTGTGTCATCCAAGCATTAATTAAAATTAAAAGAACGAAATGTTTGAATTTGCATGGTGGTAACTCAAAGTTATTTTTTTCTCTGTCTTCTTTTTTCCCCGTTATTTTGGCTTTGAATTTCATTTGTTAGAAATATGAACGAATCAAATGTACTCCAGGGTTTCTACTGACAGAAAGCCATATGCTAATTGCTGAAGTAACCCTTTAAGAATCGGTTTGGCTTTCCACAGAGAGCCACCACCGAGGAAGATCTTACGTCACTGTATACGTCTCATCTTTCTCGCTAGTGTTTTAGCAATACTAGTGAGGCAGCGGGAAATACAAACACACCAGACTTGTTTGAGATGCATCTGCGCTGTGCGGATCGATCTGCAGACCGATCCGCTTATGATATCAAAATACCGCTTGAGCGATTCAAAAGCATAAGGAGTCGCTTACGCTCGCTATACTTTGATGTCATATGCAATCGGTCTGCACAACACGTGCGAACGAGCCTTCCCTCAATGACTCATGGCTTTATGATCCTACATCGGCATTAAAATGCCACAAATCCAACGTATTCGTGCTGCTCTCCATTGTTTTGTATAGACTGAGATTACAATCGAGCAGCTGTTAGCTTGATTAGTTGCTATTTAAAAAATTGCGGTCACAAGTTTGTGTTTGTCTTGTTGATCACGCCACCCCCAGCCGCAGATGCAAGCAGTTCTTACTTCTAGCCCAGCAATGTTTTAGTGCTACTTAAAGGAGTACTACAGCGCTGGGAAGATGAATCTGTATTTAAACTGGGTCATCAATGTAGTAGAAATGTGAAATTATTTTTTAATTTTGTGCCTTCTAGACTGAGAAAAGACAAAACATTTATTTTTGTCTCATGGGGATGAAAGACTACAATTCCCAGAATGCTTCGCTGCCCTATGAGGCCATTCCCAAAGCGACCAACTTGATTACAGTGACTGAGTTAGAGAAGACACTACAATTAAAAACTGAACGTGTCTGTTCAATATAATGAGTGAGTCACCGCGCGAGTATCACAGCACTGAGCACTAACTGCACGAGTGAAAAAAATGAGCTGATGAGGTCTCGTGATGAGAGCTGAGGTAATCACGACTACACTCACAGCATACATTCACAACGCGAGTTCAGTCTGGCACGCGTTTCAGTTCATGCCTTTGCAAGCTTAACTTTCATTGAAATTAATTTGAGAAGTTAGAAGACTTACATTGCTCACCATAGCTCCGTTTAAATGAGTGCCTGTAGCTGAGCTCTCCCTGCGAGCTGAGTGTAATCTCCCATCCCCCATGCGCAGATTCAAAACATGCGGAAATGGGTCCCTCTGCTGCCTGTAGTCTTAAGCCTTTGGTCAAACGTTCCTCCTATGATGCAAATATCGTCAATTTGCATCATAGGAGGAATTTTTCCAGAAATAAAATGCATAAATCTCTTGTCTCAGGGGGATATGAGGGGGAAAGCACATTCATTTGAATATACTCCAGGGTTTCTACTGATACAAAGCCATATGCTAATCGCTGAAGTAACCCTTTAAGAACCACTTTTCCTGGTCCGGAGCTGGTGCTTTGGCTGTGGAAAGACAAAGAACTGATATGAAACTAGGCTCTGGCTCTGAACTAGCACCAGCAATGCCTTGGTGGAAAAGGGGTACATTAGTAATACATTAACTCATGATTATCTGTGCATTAATTAAGCAAATATATATATAATATTTCATGTTGATTATTAATAGTGCATCAGTATGAGTAAGATAGGCTATACATAAGATGCACTTCCACAAGCTCAGCACCCACATACTTTGACTCACTCCTACGAGTCTACACCCCCACCAGAAGCCTTCGCTCAGCTAATGAGCGAAGGCTTGTGGTACCATCACAGAGAGGCATGAAATCCCTCTCTAGAACTTTTTCCTTCATTGTTCCTGGTTGGTGGAACGATCGTCCGTCCTCCATACGCACGACAGAATCACTTGCTTCATTCAAAAGACAGGTAAAAACTCATCTCTTCCATGAGCACTTAATCTTACATAAAAAAAAAAAACTCTTTCCTCCTCTATTTCTCCTTTCTTCTTCCCTTTTCTGGTTTTTGCTACTCTGAGCGAAAATCTTGGTATTTGGGACACTTTTTGTGTTTCTTTGCCTGTTCTTGACGGATCGCTTCCTGTTCTCCTGAGTTGTAAGTCGCTTTGGATAAAAGCGTCTGCTAAATGCATAAATGTAAATGTAATATCCCACAGATTCTCTATGGGGTTCACGTCAGGAGAGTTGGCAGGCCAATTGAGCACAGTAATACCATGGTCAGTTAACCATTTACCAGTGGTTTTGGCACTGTGAGCAGGTGTCAGGTCGTGCTGAAAAACGAAATCTTCATCTACATAAAGCTTTTCATTAGATGGAAGCATGAAGTTCTCCAAAATCTCCTGATAGCTAGCTGCATTGACCCTGCTCTTGATAAAACACAGTGGACCAACACCAGCAGCTGACATGGCACCCCAGACCATCACTGACTGTGGGTACTTGACACTGGACTTCAGGCATTTTGGCATTTCCTTCTCCCCAGTCTTCCTCCAGACTCTGGCACCTTGATTTCTGAATGACATGCAAAATTTGCTTTCATCTGAAAAAAGTACTTTGGACCACTAAGCAACAGTCCAGTGCTGCTTCTCTGTAGCCCAAAAGGGGCTTGACCTGGGAAATGCGGCACCTGTAGCCCATTTCCTGCACATGCCTGTGCACAGTGGCTCTGGATGTTTCTACTCCAGACTCGGTCCACTGCTTCCGCAGGTCCCCCAATGTCTGGAATCGGTCCTACTCCACAATCTTCCTCAGGGTCCGGTCACCTCTTCTCATTGTGCAGCGTTTTTTGCCACACTTTTTCCTTCCCACAGACTTCCCAGTGAGGTGCCTTGATACAGCACTCTGGGAACAGCCTATTCGTTCAGAAATTTCTTTCTGTGTCTTACCCTCTCTCTTGAGGGTGTCAATGATGGCCTTCTGGACAGCAGTCAGGTCGGCAGTCTTACCCATGATTGCAGTTTTGAGTAATGAACCAGGCTGGGAGTTTTTAAAAGCTTCAGGAATCTTTTGCAGATGTTTAGAGTTAATTAGTTGATTCAGATGATTAGGTTAATAGCTTGTTTAGAGAACCTTTTCATGATATGCAAATTTTTTGAGATAGGAATGTTGGGTTTTCATGAGCTGTATGCCAAAATCATCAGTATTAAAAACAATAAAAGACCTGAAATATTTCAGTTGGTGTGCAATGAATCTTAAATATATGAAAGTTAAATTTTTATCATTACATTATGGAAAATAATGAACTTTGTGACAATATGCTAATATGCTCACATTAATGGGGTCGCTTGCTTTAAATATTGTTTGTAGGCCCTACTTAGCAGTGTGTGGTGTTTTCAGATTTTTTTATTTTTATTAAATTGCATTTGTCAGTCCTGCACTCATGTTCTGTCTGACAGAATGACGCCGATTTATCTGTTCTCGTTATTCCATTCCAAACAGTAAATGAAATGATCAACTTATCTCAGAATTTTGACTTTATATCTCAGAATTCTGACTTTATATAATAGAATTCTGACTTTATATCTCAGAATTCTGACTTTATATCACGCAATTGGAGTTTATTTCTCAGAATTCTTACTTTATAACTCACAATTGTGAGAAAAAAGTTGCAATTAGTATTTTTTATTTAGTAGAGGAAACAGGTTTTCATAGGACCCTGATTTTTCGGCCTCACCTAAATAATTTTAATTGCCTCTCCCAACTCTAAAGTAAAAAATGTGGATGTTGAAAGGTGCTCTTTCATACACTAATGATATTAATTAGGGGGTGTTTACAAGGCGGAACTCTTAAACCATTCAGCTGCACACAATTTCAAGTTAATTTGCGATTTATTGATTTCACATGCGAAAGAGAGGCGAACAGGTTTGTGTGTCCGTACGTTAGTTTGTCAGAATCACACATTTGAGAAATTATCTTTTATTTCTCAAATGTGTGTAATGATGGACAGTTCATATGCAACATTTTATAAATGAGGCCCCAGATTTGTTTGTTTAAAATTTTTCATATATAGATTTGATATTATTTACAAAAGAAGTGGAGGAAGGAGTTGCAGAGGTCAAATGAGCCAGTAATGAGATATGATGATGGGTTGAGAAGTTTGCTTACAGTAGAACATTGTGTCTTAGGTCGACTTTTAGCAGTGTTAATTATGATAGTCTTAGTGTCAGTGGTGTAAAGTAACGAATTACAAATACTCTCACTGTAATTTTCTTTTCTCAGGAGTTGTACTTTTTTAAGTAGTTTAAAAACTGTACTTTTACTTGAGTACATTTTAAGTGCTGCATCGGTACTTTTACTGCGCTATTTTCCCTAAACCTGCCATCGCTACATCATGTTTATTTATTTTTCCTGTCAACGTGATTGGCTAAGACGAATAATCAGTCCTGTGTCTCCATGCGCCACGCGTGTGACTCCCGTAAAATCAACCATAGCGACCAGCCTAGAGTGAGGCACGCGCACTTTATGAAAAGTGCTGGCTACTGTATGATGATGACTGAAATCGTCAAATCGTCTTAAACAATTAAGACAAATGGACCGCAGAATATTACATTTTCTAATACATGCATAAATGGTATGTAGCTCTGTAGGTCTGTTAGCGCTGCACAAGCTCGCGGTGCCATCTGCTGGAAACTTAATTTAGCTTGATTGTTTGCCAGGCTTCAAGGTGCATTAGGCATTAACCAATCGTCACTGCTAGATTTTTCTCCCTTACGTCGATTTCATTTAAAGGGATACTTCACCACTTTTTCATATTAAACTGTTATTCCCTTAACTAAAACGAGTTGATACATACCTCTCTCATCTGAGTGCGTGCACTTAATCTCTCTGACACGCGGTGACGATCTGATAGCATTTAAGTTTAGCCCACTAAGCCCAGTTCATTCACTATGGTACCAAACAGAGATCAAGTTAGAAGCGACCAAACACCTCCATGTTTAAATACAGTTACACGAATAACTGAATGACCAAGTATGGTGACATAAAATAAAACATGGTGCTTTTCTAAGTGGATTAAAAAGGAGAACTATAATGTATGGTGGAATAGAAATTCTGAGAGTTCTTCGACTCGGCACAGTAAAAAGTCCCGGCTGAAACATCCTCCCTCACATCTCCCCCTCCCCCCTATTGACAGAAATGAGAGGGAGGGGGAGATGTGAGGGAGGCTGTTTCAGCCGGGACTTTTTTATTATGTTTTATTTTATGTCATCATACTTGATCGTTCAACTATTTGTGTAACTGTATTTAAATAGGGAAAACGTGGAGGTGTTTGGTCACTTCTAACTCTCTTTGGTGCCATAGTGAATGAACTGGGCTTAGGGGGCTACGCTAAATGCTATCAGGTCATCACCATGTAGTGATTTTTACTTTTGTCCACCCAAGGACACTAAGTAAGGTAGCGATTGGTACTCACGTCACCGCTGACGTTGTGATTTTGGGATCACACGTCACTTAAGGTGTGGTTATGAGTAAATCAGATGACCACCTTCCCCCCTCTTAGTTTGGGACACTATTCAAGGTCTTTTACCTTGGCTGTATGAGAACACTCCGAACAGGAGGCTGCTCAGTAATTTATAATGAATGTAAAGGGGGGAGAGTTGGTCAGCTAATTTATCTGAAAGATTGGTGAGATTTCTAACTTGTAGAGTATTTTCTGTTTTATCAGCACAAGGAAGACACAATTGTAATAAAATCAATTTTATTAACAAAAGATAAACAGAACAATTAACACAACTACTAAATTAATACAATGAATGATAAAGGAATAAAGTGCGCAAAATGCATAAAATACATCCCCTGGGTAGCGTAAGTTAAGTGTGGCTATAGAAGAGTTACGTTATCTTATGGAAAGATAAACTGTTGTTTCTCTAAAAACTAAGGTGAAGAAACTTATTATGCATCAAACAAATAAACAAAAGATTATTTGTTATTAACTAGCATCAGTTATATTACCTCTAATGTAAATTAGAAAATCATATACTGATAATAATCAACAATGCCAAGGTCTCTGGAAAGAGGTTTGGTTAAGTGATATTTGCGTTCCACGTGGTTGAGTAAGCAGTTCGATGGTGATGACTTCTTCCAATGGTTTTGCTGGGAGACAGTGCAGTGAAGAAAGGAGCTGGAATCTATTTCAACAGCCTTAAACAAGAAGATCTGTGGGATGCTGATCTCCTGGGGCACCAAAGGGTCCTAAAATCTGGAACGCGCAGATGAGGCCCTGAAGTAGGTGCAGAAGGTCCTTAATCTAGAACACGCAGACGAAGGAACCTTGAAGTGAAGGTTTGCTCTCCTGAGCTATCTGTTGCTGCCTCAGAAGCTGTAGATTCAGATCCTCGGTTCTTGTGTTGGCGCTCTGATTAAATCAGAGGCTCAGAACTTTGTTGCTCTGTCACAGTCTAATCCTAGGCCGACAGACTCAGAACCTGGTGAACTGTTTGTCTCGCGGATGTGGAGACTCAGAACCTGGTTGCTCTGTCACAGTCTAATCCTCGGCGGACAGACTCAGAACCTGGTTGCTCTGTCACAGTCTAATTCTCGGCAGAGACTCAGAACTTGGTTGCTCTGTCACAGTCTAATCCTCGGCGGACAACAAGCGTTCATTCATTTGTTCATTAACAGCAAATTCTGTGTAAGATGTTGTATTACAAATAGCTGTCACTGAGAATACTTATTTCTCTGAATAAGTATGAAATGGATGTATGTAGTTTACATCAGTCTTAAGGTTTCCAAACATAGTTGTGAATGGATTTGGATGGATCAGTTTTGGTCTTTCTTTGTTTCACCCACTACTGCTGAGGTCCTGATCTGAGGAATGTTTATGGCCGTTACAAACCAGGACATTAGGGATCAGTCTCTATGTGGATGAAGGGCAGAAACTGCATGTGGACCAATGAGAAGTCCTGTCCTTCCTGGGCTTGGTAATAGAGGTCTTCTTCTTGCCCTCAAAGCGGTGTCTGGCTGTTGTCCAAGCATCTTTATCTGATGGCGTTGGACATCTTGTTTGTGCTAGTCCAACAAGATCCAATCAAAATGTAGCAAACCTTTGTCCACTGTTACGGGCAAAGAGGGGCCCAGCCATAAACTGGGCCCTGGAATGTGCTGTCCACTACAACCGCAAGTCAGAGAGATTAAGTGCACGCACTGAGACGAGAGAGGTATGTATCAACTCGTTTTAGTTAAGGGAATAACATAGTTTAATATGAAAAAGTGGTGAAGTATCCCTTTAACATGTAAACACATTAACCTGCTTTCTGTCAGCTTATTGAAGTGCATATTTTAATGTAATTTGTTCTCACATGGCAATTTTTAAAATTTTAGGCCATGTATATATCATGTATCAAATTGGGTTGTGAACATAATAAAAGAGGTTACTTGGTAAAGTTTGCTCGCAAGCCGCCGCGCGGAGACCTCGGTGAAAAGCAGCGTCAGTCACGTACTTCGCACCGAGATTTCGAAACTGTTAGAAAAGTGTACGGTGGAACCCATTCACCCGTCTCTAAGCGAGTCATTCTCGGTTCGTCCAAAGAAGGACAGAGAGCTCAGGCCGATCCTAGATCTAAGACATTTGAATGCTTTGATGTCTCGCTGATTCAAAATGCTGACGGTGAAACAAATCCCGCACATATTCACCCCGAGGATTGGTTTTTCACAATGGATCTGAAAGACGCATACTTTCACGTTCAGATAGCCCCCCACCACAGGCCATTCTTGAGATTCGCCTTCGAGGGGCAGGCTTATCAGTACACAGTCCTGCCATTTGGGTTATCCCTGGTACCCCACACTTTTACGAAGTCCATGGACGCGGCATTAGCCCCGCTCAGACTGAGAGGGAAGCATATACTCAATTACCTCGACGATTGGCTTGTAATAGCCCAGTCGCAGACACAGTTATTATAGGGGGGGGTGAAATGCTGTTTCATGCATACTGAGCTTTTAACACTGTTAAAGACTTGGATTCCCATCTTAAACATAGACAAAGTTTCAAAAACTAATGTTGGGCGTTTGATGGAGTATTTCTGTGTCAAAAATACTCCTTCCGGTTTCTCACAAGTTTCAGAGATTTTTTTTTTGAGAATGGGTCCGCTTGACGTCAACAGAGCGGAAGGTCCTTGTATGGGCCGTAGGGGCTCGACTCCCGGAAGGGTGAGAGCGCCCGTGACTGAGGCGAAAGTGCAAATGCACGCCCATAAACACTCTCTCAGGTGCAGATCCACTCGTCTGAGCAACACTTCTGTGGTGCCACGCTCCACCTAATTCCTATGGGTGACATCAAGCAACTTCAACGCTTTAGCACAGCATTCCGGGAAGACAGCGCTGCATTTTAACCGCTTTGAACGCAGAAATGACGAGAAGCATCACATCAGTCGCGTCACAAAAGTGGATCTCCACGGTCACTGCTGTCACAGGACTTCACGAAATCAACAGTTACCAAAGAAGTGTGTTTTTGATGGAGCGGTCCCAGCGATAAAGGTTTACTGTCGCGCGCGGTGAGTAAAACTGCTTTGAATGTCTGTGTTGTTGGCTATCGTCGCATAAGTAAACATCAATAAACAACACGATCGTGTATAACGTTAGTTAATTTATCAATGGAGCAATTGATCTATGGTGTGTGTTTAAATACATTTGTTTAGCTGACCACTATAGGTGTCAGTTTGTTTATTGTAAAACCACCCAAAAATAAACCGAGGGGAGGTTCTCACAAAGCGTGCTTTGTCATTCAAATGCGCTAACGGTTACTCCATTGTTGTTCTATGTATAAAGTTACACTAGTTTGACGTGCAAAACCATTTTGCTTGCTACTGCTAATGTTTAGTTGAATACAATAGTCCATAAACCAAATCATGTCCTCATAAACTGCGAGTAAACACACACAAATGTTGACAGGCCACTATATACAGTACATACCACAGACACGGACGTCCTGCTGCTGCTGTTTCTCCTGTTCAATTTATTTCAGCTTCCGGATCTGATTCTGGATAATATCTGTGTTAGTTGAATCTGGGTAGCGTTTTAGCATATAGGTCTAAGAACCTAACTTGTCCTATAGGCATTAAAGCCCACTCCACTAGAGGCATGGCCTCATCTTGGGCTTGGTCATGTGGCATTTTCATGGAAGATATCTGTGGCGGCAGGCTGGGCCTCTCCATCCATCAGATTCTGCAATTTAGAGGTTCCAGCTTTACAAGCAATAATTTTCTCCATCTAAAGGCTCTATTGGCAGCCCTGGCAACACGATTGCTTATAATGTGTTCCACTCATACACAATCGTTCATAAGCACCATTACACTCTACCACAGATCCGACTATGTCCGGTTAAGTGTTCAAACGAACCGACTCTTCCGGTTCTTATTCTTTCCCTGTATGAAGCCTGCCTGTGTTGGTCTCTCTAGAGGTTTTTTAACTATCCCTCATTTCAGTTGGGGATATTGGGTCAGTCAGCACGCACGGCATGTTAAATTGTGTTCCCATACGCAATATGAGAGACCTCGGTAACACTTTACTTGAAGGGGTGTGCATAAGACTGACATGACACCTTCATAATCATGACATGACACGTGTCATGAATATGAAGGAGTTTTTATGCATGTTTATGACAACTGTCATTAAGTGTCATTCGCTTAATTATGTCATTTTTAATGCAATGATGACTTTTCGGAGTTGTCTTTGTTATGACAACTTGACATAAACCAATACATCATAACCTGTCAGTGTCTTTGTCATGACAACTTGACATTACCAAGACAACATAACCTGTCATAAACATGACAGCAGATTATCAAATTTAAGAAACTTACTTAGCTTATAGGATTAACCTTAAACTGTCATGTGGTTGGTTTTGATGTTGACTGAGGCCATTATAATGTCATAAATTTTTTTCAGTGGCACAAGTTTAATTTGTCATTAAAATGTAATTAGGTGTTAATACGCTGTCAAATTATTTTTTAATAACAGCATCATTAATATTTTTCAGTTCATAATGTTTTATTTTATTTTTTAAGTTTCCTCCACCAGCTTCAACAGAAGGTTAGATAATAGACAATTTCAAATGTCTTAAAAATATGAAAAGGAGTTCGAGAAATAAAATCAATCATTTAATTTTTAAGACCTGCCCTCTCACAGAACTGACTCTTAAAAACACAAGGCATGAATTTATACACAGGTGACCAGCACCAATTAACGCAAAAAGGGGAAAGCACGTAAACAAATAATGGCCATTACACAAAATAAACATATATATCAATATATATCAACATATATATCAACATATATATCAACATCATATACATAAACAAACACAGAAAAATAACACTTTGTCAAATGACTTCACTTTATAAATTATCTTCCGATGTATAAAAATAAGAGGAATAGTCTGTAGAGCCCCACCCCGGGCTAAACAAGGAATGTTTGCGACTTGATCCTAGGCCGGAACATTATATATAGGGCCAACGTTTCCGCCCGAACCCCTTTTGACGGTGCACCAGCACACAGGACTCCGCCATAACAAACAGACAAACAAAGAAATGGTAAGAATAAACTCAAACTATTCGTTAAAGAGTGAGCGAAAGTTTAAATAAAGTATATTAAACCCAAAATAACGTTGTTGTGAATTGTTTTTACTTACTGAAAAACTAAATTGACATTAAACACCTAAACAAACTAACCTGACTGAGGCTCTGCCGACAACTGTTACAGCGTACACATAACCAGTGGTGCCACCATAGACATCATCATATAGATGTATATGTCTATGCCACTCTATCATTTTGAGTTATATTAATAGTTTTTAATGACTCTGTACGATGTCCTCTATGATGCCATATTTCAGGTCAAGCTAAATATTCATGACACTGTTATAAAATAATTTGACAGAGTATTGACACTTAATGACATGTTAATGACAAATTCAACTTGTACCACTGTAGTTTAGGTCAAGAAATATATTCATGACAATGTTATGAAATAATTTGACGCAGTATTGACACTTAATGACATGTTAATGACACATTCAACTTGTACCACTAGTTTAGGTCAAGAAATATATTCATGACAATATAATAAAATAATTTGACAGAGTATTGACACTTAATGACATGTAAATGACAAATTAAATTTATAAAAAAATCATGACATTATAATAGCCTAATGACAGCCAACGTCAAAACCAACCACATGACAGTTTAATAATAATAATAATAGATTTTATTTATAACGCACTTTTCATTCCGAAGAATCTCAAAGTGCAACAAAGGGAAAAAATAACAATACATGAATAACAAGTAAAAATGACATCTCAACATCATGCCGGACGCTGATGACGCTAGCCTGGTGCAAACTTCAGCCACCATGCAGTTCAAGCCCGAGGGAGACCACCAGTGAGCAGCCGACACCCAGAAGAGAGAGCAGGCGCAGTGAGCAACATCAAATGTCCTTCAAACCAAAACCAACCACAAATTCAAATAAAAACAGAAGAAGCGGTGAAAAAACAGCAAACAACGTCCTCTCAGTGGCTGCCAGCAATCAGCAACAGACCCAATTGTAGCTCTGACTGTTAGACTAGTCACAAACATAAGAAAATAAAATAAAATCTAAATTTAATAGTAAAGTTAACATGATTTGTGGGTGGAGAAGCGGCGAACAGACAACGCCAGCGTCCTCTCCCCCACGTTGCCTAGCAACTAATGTAATGTAAACCCAAAGCTAAGTAGTTTTTTAAATTTGATAATTAATCTATGTCATTTCATGTCTGTTTATGACAGGTTATGTTGTCTTGGTAATGTCAAGTTGTCATGACAAAGACACTGACAGGTTATGATGTATTGGTTTATGTCAAGTTGTCATAACAAAGACAACTCCGAAATGTCATCATTGCATTAAAAATGACATAATTAAGCGAATGACACTTAATGACAGTTGTTATAAACATGCATAAAAACTCCTTCATATTCATGACACGTGTCATGTCATGATTATGAAGGTGTCATGTCAGTCTTATGCACACCCCTTCAAGTAAAGTGTTACCGAGACCTCTTGATAGGGAACGTACTCGGTTACTTTCATAACCTCGGTTGAGACAGGAAAGGTGTACTGTTCCGCTCCATGCTTGTGCTTCTCAGATATCGCTTCAGTCGATTTTTAAAACCTGATACCTATGGCGAAACAGGGTCTTATATATCCTCCAGGATGCTAATTTAAGTCCCTTTTTCTGCGTTCTCTCTAAAGCGCCCAATTGGCTCGCTCTCCTGAGCCGCCTCACCATAGGTTCCTGCAGTTGCCGCAGCCAGGCCGTGCAATTGCCGTGCAGCGACACTGCGCTTTACATAGGTACTTATATATAATAAAGTTTTGCTTCATATTCTCGAGAAAAGAGCTTTTTTCCATACGCAATACTTGTTCCCTCTCTCAGGGATGATTTATATTTAAATCTGTTTTATTTTTTAATTGCAAGCAAAAATAATCAGTGGTGAAAATTCTACAGAATGGTTGTCATTAGGGCTGTCCCCGACTAAGGATTTACATAGTCAAATCAGAATTTTCGAATCTTTCTATAGTCGACTAATAGTCGAATCATCTATGTGTGTGTGTATGGGTTGGGAGGGGCACGACAAAGTAGTCAGCAGGAGGGTAAAACAGCAAAAACTTTTAATAAAAGTGACCAAAACTGCCTGCCAACTGACAGACGAACTGACAATGGCTTTCTAATTTAGATTTAAATAAAAGGTAAAACGTTAAACATGTTAAAGCTGCGATCAAAATACAGGATATCACACAAATATTTAAAAGAAAATTTTGATTAAAAAAAAAAACATTAAAAAAACTGCCTAGAGAGGAAAAAAAACACTGACTGCAGACTGGATTTGCATTTCACATTTTGCGAAATTAAATAAAAACGGCAAAATTGCCTGAAGTGCAGCGCAACATCGACACAACGAAAAACCATAAAAAGCATTAATTTACAGAACAAAATTGGAGCAGAATATAAATTTCTAATAAAAATAAATAAATAAATAAAGTCAGAATCAAGTCGCAAAATGCCAAAGTGCAGGGGAACATGTATATATAAAAAAAAACACAAGCCACAGTTAAATTAGGTAACCGTGAGTAATTAATAAATAAAATAAAAATAATTGAATTATTAAAACAACGAAAGTTTAGCCAGAATTGTGAACTTTCTCTTTTTAACTGCCGAAACAACAATAAACGCTAAACTGGCAGTTTAACTAAACAAGTTCACATCAAATTAAAATCAGAAACGGCTGAAATGTTTGAAAACACGTTTACCCTATCGATCGAAAAAAATACAGTCTTTCACTCTGCTTGTGTGCGTTTCAGTCTTTTAAAAAAGTGTGCGAGGAAAACCAACTTGTTAACGTTGGCCGGCAACCGTGCGCTCCTGGTTTTACCTTTTAATAAATCCAGCCTTGGAGAAAATTCTTTCTGATGGTGTGGAAGTAGATGGGATGCTGTGGAATCTCTTTGCAGCCCTGGACAGCTTTGGGTATCTCTCCTCGTTCTTTTGCCACCATTCCAGTGGTCCTGTACTGCTTTTTGTAGTGTCCTTTAAATAAGCCCTCATCTCACTGTTCCCTGGCTGTTGCTCCTCTTCATCACTGGACAACAGCATCGACGTCACTTGGTCTTTCTCTTTTTCTTGTCTTGAAGGGCCTGCAGTATCATGCTCCTCCACCAATTCACTGTCATCACCTACCTCCTGTACAGGCCTGGCAGCTAAACTCTCAGCCAGATTTTCCACCACAGTATAAGCCTCATTCCTTTGCTCATCATCAGTGAAAAAAGAAAGCTTCTTAAAACGTGGGTCAAGAATTGCTGCCTTGATATAAACACTGCTCTCCAAAAGACGGCCTTTAAGCTCCCATCGTCTGTCAATCTCCTCGGTCAGGGTACTCTTGAGGGTCTTAGTAACAGCACTGTCGTCTTCATGTACCCCCAAGTGTCGTTTCTTAATATTCATAAGCATCGGAACAGTGGCAGACAGAGATGTGTTCATATCTTGTGACAAAAGCTCTGTCAGTTTGATCATTGGCTTGAGAACATTGACTATGTCCTCTGACATTCTCCACTGGGATGTTGTGAGCTTTGGATCACGGTCGGACCGTTTGCTGACACTTGAATCCGTCAGCACTGCTGAAACTGGCCCTCTCTGCTCTAACAGGCGATAGAGCATAAGATAGACAGAATTCCATCGAGTGACAACATCTTGCACAAGTTTATGCTCTACAACATTCAGTTCTCTTTGTTTTTCTGCAAGTGCTGTGGTGGCCTTTGCGCTTTTTTTGAAGTGTGAAACAAGGCGCCTTGCAGCAGCAACAGCGCGACACACGGGATCTTTCTTTAATGCGCTGTTAATGCACAATTGCAGTGTATGTCCCGCGCAACGGACTCCCTGTACAGTTCTCCACGATGGGTCTTGGGCCAGTTGACTGGTGCATGCAACCATATTCGTTGCATTGTCATGGACAACAAAGTCTTAGTACCTGGAATGTCCCAGTAAGAAATGACTTCTTTCTTTCAGTATCTGAAAGAAGTCAGATACTGACTTCTTTCGGCATTTTGCGTACGTGAGTTTTTGTTGTAGATGTCTATAAAAAACAAACAAAAAAAAAAACAAAAAAACAAAAGCTGTACTGTGCTAATTAATTGAGATTTCTTACAGCTCTTACAGGTTGTTGGCCTTGTCTGTTTCGTTGCTTCTATTACTCTCCCCTTTTTTGTAAGTCGCTTTGGATAAAAGCGTCTGCTAAATGATTAAATGTAAATGTAAATTTAGGTTTATTAACATGTAAACTTGTATGGACGCGTATTTCGCTTCCACCGCATGCATAACCGTCTCTCTTTTTGGAACTGTGTATCCTGGCTCAAGTGTGCGCATTAATTCTTTAAAACCATCACCGTCCACGACATTCACTGGCCTCATGTCAAGTGCAATAAATTCTGCAATTTTGTCCGTAATTTCTCTTTTCCTTTTCTCGGACAATGGCGGTCTCAAATCTAGCTTTCTTTGAGTTAGTTTTGGCGCAGCTCCGGTACTACTACTAGATGAACTGCCGTCGTCAGTCTGATACTGTGGGTGGATATAGAAAAAAGACGAACTTATTTTAAGTCCAGCATATGATATTGCTATTCCTAAATTAAAAGCGCCATTATACATGAAAGAGTGAACCGTCTTTATTGGTAAACTTACCTGTTTTAAGTGCAAAGCCATGGTTGTTGTCGATGAGTGATAGGACATTTGCTGTTGGCACAACTTGCATTTTACTTTTATTGGATCATCTTTAACCATTTCCGTGTTCTTTAACCATGTGGAAGTGCATCCACACTTTAGATTTTCTTTTTCCAGACATTGTTAAATAGGCCTAATCCCTGCCGCCAAGATGCTCCTTGTCTTTCAAGGATCAGGGAAAGTGAAACTTAAATCTGTCACAGGGGTGGTTGGATTTATTCACACACACGTTCAAAATATTTATTGAACGCTTCTTTCTTTTCACGTTTTTTTTTTTTTTTTTTTTACAGCATTATCATAATTAAAGGCTGTATATAACTTAATATAACCATACAAAACCAGTAGTTCTTTGAAAAACTAGACATTGAGCACCCCCATATTGCCAAAATGGTATGATCCGTGTTTCATAACACCCACGAAGATTCGATTGTGAGATCGGTGGTCGAATCAGGCTCTGCATATCGATGCATCGAATCTTCGACTAATCGGGATCACCCCTAGTTGTCATAAATGTTACCAGATTATTGGTTGATTTCTCAAATATTACATGGCTGTATTTTAAGTGCTAACAGTCAAAAAAAATATTTAAAGAATATTGAAATATTTTTGGTGATATGTTTTTTGTTCTGACTGAGAATCATCCATAAAAGAGTAAGCTACATTTTTAATTTGTAGGGTATAAGGTGGACTAACATTCATAGCATAATACTCACTACTCTTGAGTACTTTTAAAACGGCTACTTTTTATTCCTACTTTGAGTAGTATTTAGGACAGGTACTTTTACTCTACTTAAATTACATTTTTTAACAAGTAACAAAACTTCTACTTGAGTACGCTTTTTCAGTACTCTTTCCACCACTGGTTAGTGTAATATTCTGTACGTGTGGTGTTGAGAGCCAATTTGTAATTCTTTCTATACTGGCGCTCATAGCATCTGTCAGTTTGTTTGAGTAGTCGGAGCTCAGGTGTATACCAAGGTGACGCGTGAGATGTAGGTACCAGTTTAGTTATTATAGGGGTGTGATTGTCAAAGGCTATCAGAGTTGTAAGTTGAGAGAACAGCAGAAGGACAAGATAATTCAGAGTAAGAAGACGGAGACGATAAATTAATACAGTCTGAAAATGACAGAGGATCAACAGATATAACATTGCATTGCAATACTAATTAATAGTAGTTTTGAGACAGGGTTTAAGGAAAGTCAAATTTAACTGTTATCAGTTTATGATCAGAAATACCAGTTTGAGATCCAGAGACATTATTAATTCCTGAAGTGCAGATAAGAACAAGCATATGGCCACGGCAATGAGTAGGGAAACAATGAGTACGAGACTGAAATTGTCCAAAGTTAATGTAAGGTCACCGGTATTTGGGCAGATAGTGTCAATGGATATTGAAATCCCCAAGCAGCATAACTGGGGAGGATACAGCAAAGGCCAGAGTAGTTCATTGAGTTCAGAGAGGAAATCTAACAGAGAATTGGGAGGACGATATATTAATATGATTGTCTACAACTGCATAGCCTTGTGGAACGCACTGATCACGCATGATATCAGCATATGGAAATACAAAGGTTGACAGGCAGGTAGGAAATCCTATCATTGCATTCAGACCAAATGTAATGATCAGATGAAAAAATTTTTGGTCCTGAGACTTCCACAGATGACATATGTGCATTTTAAAAAATATATATATATTTTTTATATATTTTTATATATATATATATATATATATATATATATATATATATATATATATATATATATAGGCGACTTCTATTATTGCTTACTACCAGGATTATATATATTAATATATATATATTATATAATTATATATGATAGATACATGATAAAATATGATAGCGTAAAAATATGTGTTATTATACACTGCACAGAAAGGGGTTGAATTGGAATTGACCTTCAATATACATTTTGATTTTTTGTTTGTTTTTTTAAGACTAAAAGAGCAGCGGATTCTGCTCAGTGCTGATGGCCCACACCGCAACGTTTTGAAGTTCAAGCCTCCCATGTGCTTCACCAGAGAAGATGCTGAACTTGCCGTGGAGAAGATTGACCAAATTCTTACAGGTATTTTCTTGTAACACAAGACCTGGATTAATACATTTTGGTTCACACTCCTCATGGTAATTTGTGCTTTATTCTTTTGTTCTAGACTTAGAAAAGGCTTTGCGCCTACACATGCATGAAGCTGTAATCTCAGAGAATGGACACAGTAAGAGGAAGGTAAAATTACAGGTTATGTAATAAACTACTTAAAGCAGAATCAAACAACCAATATCTTATTTGTTCTGTACCTTTTGGTCCCAAGGAACCCAGTGATGAAAATGACCTCATTCATGCTTCAAATGACAGCAGCCACAAGCACACCAGCTCACCAGCACAATACCTCACAGCAAAAAACAAGAGACAAAGAACCTAATGAAACAACAGGGGGGCACAACTGCTTTAGATTACTATTTAATTATGTCTGTAATATTTTCCATGTTTTAATGGATCTACAATTACACTGTATGAACATTACATTGCCAAAGAAAAAGTAAAAGTATGTGAACCGCTTGCAGAATCTGTGAAAATGGGAATAATTTTAACTAAATAAGAGGGATGATACAAAACATTTATTTAGTACTGTCCTGAAAAAAATATTTTACAATTTTTTTTTTTTACATATAGTCCACAAGGATTCCTGAATATATCAAAATGACCCTGTTTAAAAGTTTGATTGTTAATTCTGTGTTGTTCCCTGGATGATACATGGCTGTTTCTTTTTTTGTTTTGTTTTTTGTGATGGTTGTTCATGAGTACCTTGTTTGTCCTGAGCAGGTAAACTACCCAATGTTCTTCAGAAAAAATCATTCATGTCCTGCACATTCTTCAGTTTTCCAGCACCTTTTTCATATTTGAACCCTCTCCAGCAATGGCTGTACAATTTTAAGATCCATCTTTTCACACCGAGGACAACTGAGGGACTCAAACATTCACTAATGCTCTAGAAGGTAACACAATCTATTAATGTAATAATGCATTTTGTGTCGTCTCTTTCATTTGGTTAAAATGAATCACATTTTCAGACTCTGCAAGTAGTTCACATATTTTTCCTTGCTACTGTATTTTAGTAATGCCAGTAAGAACTGTATCAGTGTTTCTGATTAATAATGAGCTTTAAAATATAAACACTTAATGAAGTAAATCTATCCAATATGATAATGTTATAAGAATGTTATTATCTTTCACACAAATGAAACAATACATGATTTAAAAGTAACAAAATAGTAATAAGAACCTAATAAGTCATTGTATTTACATGGCATTGTGGTTATCTGTGCTGTGACAAGTGAATTGGGGGACACCTGCTGGAGCTGGTTAGTTTTGTGGGGGAAACTGTAGATAATTAGCCTGACAAGCCAGACCCACATCAAGATGTTTGGTCTGGAAACTCACCATAGACCATAGACAGTAAAAGAAATGGACTGAGCGATCCCATTGCCTTCTACGGCGTTAAGTGATGTCAGTATAGGAGCACTCACTTCCTGATGGCTGAGCGAACTGCGCAGGCTCAGACTGAGCTTGAGGACGTAGATGTGACGTGAGCCTCCTGTCGGACAGCTGTATGTCTTCTAGTAGTTGTGGAAAGTGAAATCTGAATCCCGTTGTTTAAATATTTTCTCCCGTTGCTTTTGGCTCACTATGGGCTTCTCCCCATTCTTCCCCCTTGACTTTATCAGACTCTATGTCTCCACGTCCCCCCGACTGTCTCATAGACAGTAAAATATTGCCTGCGAGCGTCTCCTCAGGTCTATACGGTAATTTCTCAACTGTGTGACAGAGTCGCGTTGGTTATGACGCAATAGTTAGCCTATTTTTACAAAAACAGCTTCTGCGGGGCGATAGTGTAAGATACAAGGTAATGGAGCCTTTTATGCATTGTCGTGTTTCTTTAGAAATAAACAGTAGATAAATGGAGTCTTTAAACGCCTCAGATGTAAAGTTATTCACTGTCAAAGTGACTCAAAAATGAATGGGAGTCAATGGGATGCTAACAGCAGGTGATGGCTTGGTTAGCAATGGCAGCCCCTAGGGGTGGAACGCTTTCCGAGTGCTAGATTACCCCCTTGCCATAGACAGGGCTCAATCTGAGGGGCGGGATAAACGGTTGTCTTTCAAACTCCCTCTGCACGCGATAGGATAGCGGTACACCAACCGGAGCAACGACGGAGCTCGCTGACTGATTAAACATTCGCCGTATCCGGTCGGCTAAACTCCGAACACATCTTCCCTTTTTAAGAATGACTTCAGTGCCGCTCTTTGTTCTTTTCTCAGAGGAAAGCTTAACTCCAAGTCTTCCGGAGGCATGGGCAGAGCTGATTCGAAAGACCGCCGCCGTTCACCAGCTTCTGTGTTTACTAGAAGACTGTG
Source organism: Pseudorasbora parva (assembly GCF_024679245.1). Classification (NCBI taxonomy): domain Eukaryota; kingdom Metazoa; phylum Chordata; class Actinopteri; order Cypriniformes; family Gobionidae; genus Pseudorasbora; species Pseudorasbora parva. The sequence goes on along the minus strand of NC_090172.1, from coordinate 18,234,341 downwards.
TTACTAGAAGCACGCAAACTCAACTCAGCCGTCGTCATTATGGCCCCGCCCGCCGACTCTACCTACACGATGTGATTGGGCCGTCCAGATTCTGAGGAATACAGCTCAGATAGGAATTGAGAGTTGCTAGACACACTTGCGGGCAAATTAAATTTGCTGCCGCTAGGGTGCGTCTAGATTTCTAGGCTAGTAGATAATAGTTTAAATATACCAAATTAGGCAATGCAAGTTCACCTTCAACACTGCTTGTTTTGCAACAGCCTGTTCATCTGTATACACATACCTGAGCAAGTGCACACTCAGCAGGTTCTTCTGATGTCTGACACAGTAAAACATCTTGAGAATCACTCCAGTAATGGAGTAGAAAACACTCTAAATAAAAGGCAACATGGAGAAAAACAAACTGACGTAGAATGAAAGATCCTTTTTACAAAATTTAATCTAGAAAAATTATAATCAGTTTATAATTTAAATCAGGGTGCAGTTTAAGGTATATTGTAAAAAGATTTATTGTTTTGAAGTACAATTCTCCAGTATTGACATTTTTTTTGTAGGCCAACCCAGAAGTTAGAAGAATTACCCTGGGTCCCTTGAAAAAAGACGACATGATGTTTCAATTGGCACTGAATTATTGCGTGACCAACAAATGTTTGATTCTTACTAGGGCTGCACGATTAATCGAAATTGAACCGCAATCGCGATTTGGCTTGTGTGCGATTATGAAAGCTCAAAGGCTGCGATTTTAATTAAATAAATTAATGCCCAGTGTGTTAGCGAAGAGCGGCTCTGTGATAAACGCTGCTCCGCCTGAAAGACTGCGAGTCGCTTATAACGTGCGTTTGAAAAAGCAACACGAGTCAAACCTCTTCACAAACTAGTGAAGCGTTCATAAACCTGTTCAACTAAAGACAACGTTTAATAACATGTTTTACCTCACTTTACCTCACGACACACATATCGTCAGGCGAGTGTTTGTGAGCTGATGTGGCTTCTCATCAGAGTGAGGCAGACGATGCGTTCTTTTATAGCATTCTATCTCAATCAGCACTGCATTATAATACACTTTGTTATTATGAAAATACCCTTGACGGCTTGAAGAACTCAAATACACCATATGCAGTCGTGTTTATTGTCGTCATGTTTAATCAAAGCGTCTCTATCTTCTGTTTAAACCACGTTAGCTTCACATCCTGGATTTCCTGAAAACTAACGTAAATTACTTCTCTGAGGCAAATGTGGCAGTTTCCGCTCGAGGGTGCCCTCTGGCTTTCAGTATGAATTAAAATCTTTTGGGTAATCAATAATAAGAAACTTAATAAACTTAAAAAATTATAAATTTATTGGACAATCCATGTTTTTCTTCAATGTATGGAAGTTTTTTCCCGTACAGTGGATGCACAAGAGGTTCATATTTCATATTAAAGACAGACTTTAAGAAATTGATATCACAGATAAACCACACACACACACACAATATATATATATATATATATATATATATATATATATATATATATATATATATATATATATATATATATATATATATATATATATATATATATATATATATATATCTTTTATTTTTTTACAATAACTCCCTTAGGCTTAGACCTTTCTAATGTTTTTAGTCATAGGCTGTCTGCATATTAATAGGTAACCCAGCAGTTTTTTTTTCTTCTGTAAAATAAGTTTTCTGTAAAATATTACAAAAATAATAATAATTAGTATTAGTATTAAATTGTTATATTTATTCTGACATACTCTTTTTTATTTGTAATTATGAAAATGTTATTTTAATTGTAATATTTCTTATTTTTTAAAATATTTTTAGCAGTAATAATAATCATAATAATTATTATTAGTCACGTTAATATAAAAACACAAAATGTTATATACACACTTTTCACTTGTAAAAATGAATAATAATAACAATAATAATAATAATAATAATAACAATAATCGCATTTTAAATCGCAATCTTACCCAGAATAATCGCAATTATATATTTTCCCCAAATCGTGCAGCCCTAATTCTTACACATTTTGTTCATCATGATAATCTTCACAAATACACAAGCTTTATGAATGTTGAAGCTAAACACAATCAGTAGGTTAAAAGCTAAATGTAGGCCATAAACACTTTGGTTACATATGATTAAGCATCCAACAAAAAAGGATCATTTTGCAACCGCTCGTTTGAAGAGACTAAATTATATAATTAATGGGGATTATAAAAATAAAAAAAGGAGTGGATTGATTTTTACTATTATAGGCAGGTTGTTTACACGCATTCATTCACCTTATCCAGTCAAACCAAAATGTATTCAGACACCTTCGACATTCTCACATCATCAGTTTATTCCATAGACCGTAAAAAAATATGGACGACTCGACATCATCCGTTTCCGCTGGCCATATTTGAAGCTTTCAGGCGGGGGTCACGGCGCTGACATCTTGGGACCGAGTCTGCGCAGTAGCGATTTCGGGACCAGAGTTGCGCAGTAGAGCGCAGGAAGTAGAGCAGGAAGTACAGCTGAGATATCAAAAGCCCGCCCACACTCTCACAGATGCAGAACAATTAATTATGTTGGTGTGAAATAAACAGTTATGGAAATGTAGAAATTAAAGCTAAAGCTCTAATCTGCTCCCAAAAATTTCGAAAAAAGTCCGTTAGTGCCTCAGTGACAACTTCACTCAGAGAAGCCGTCAGTCTCAGCTGTCAATCATGATGTCACCCCCCCGTTTTTATAGCATCAAATAACCAACTCAAACTAAACTTACTTTTAAAACGAACACCTGAAATGAAATCATCGTGATGATAACTGCCTTCAGTGACATAAACTAACTTTGGGGAAAAAAAAATTGAAGTGTAATTTTATTATTTAGTTTGCCTCGCGTCCATTAGAAAACACAGAGGGGCGGCTATACTGGGACCGGTCACCGGGGGGCGATCGAGGCGCGAAAGCTTCAGTAAATGAGAGGGAGACTGCAGGCTTGGTTTATTCGCTATAGTTTAGAAAATGGTAATAAAATATGACGAACTCAGCTGTTAAATTTAAAGGGATTAGTTCACCCCAAAATTAAAATTGTAATTTAGTCATCATTTAGTCACACTCAAGTTTTCCAAACATGTTTAAATTTCCTTGTTCTTCTGAACACAAAGAAAGATATTTGGATTTGGATTGGTATGTTTTTTACCAAGCAGATCTCAGCAGCCATTGACATTCATAGTGGAGAATAAAATACTATGGTAGTCAATTGCTGACGAGATCTGCTTGGTAACAAACATTCTTCCAAATATCTTCCTTCATACATGTTTGGAACAATTTGCGGGTGAGTAAATGATGACAATTTCTGGGTGAATTTTAAGTACACAATTCGATAATACAAATTTTGGTCAACCAATTACCAAGCAATGCTTAATTTTGTTCAGTCTGTGGTGTAAAATGATGCATTAGCATGTAAGGAAAGAACACTTAAGCAAAACATGGTCAGGTCAAAGTGTCTGAATAATTCAGGTCCCAAATTTTACAGGTAGTCCACAGTATGAAGAATTTTGGTATGAACAATGTCAGTTTGTTAGTTTTTGCCATCCTCACTTGCATGAATTAACTAGTGTCCTCCACCCACTAGTAAAAATTACACCTGGTGTTTGAATACTTTTTGGTTTGACTGTAAAAGTGAATTTCGCATAAAAGTTCCCCTTTAAAGAAATAAAATCACAAGGGGATTTCATGTTGTAGAATAAAAGAGCTTGTGTTATCTACAGACCTTTTTTAAGGCACTTAACCAAAAAAAAAAACCTTTCAAATGACAGAACTGGAAGTTCTAAACAAACTTATTTATTGGTTTTGGTCTAAAAAAAAAAAAGTGTCTTCTCTGCAGCAGTTTATTTCAGTTCAGTCTATTTAGTGCTGCTCTCTAGTGTTTGAAAGTTATCAAAACATCTTAAGTGCCAATAAGCCTTATTACAATTTAAAACTTTGGTTTCCATTGTAAATAATCTTCATATTTTATCAAAAGAGATTTTTGAATCATCAAATAATTCAAACTTTGAAAAGTTTTGTGGGAAGTACATTTGTTTATTATAGAAAAAAACTGCATATCAAACAGCGACATTTAAGTTTTTCACAGAGCAGGCTGTCTACAAAATAACAGTATAAGGAGATGTTCAAAATGGATTTGTTTGACCACAACAGTCATTTTTAAGAGCATCAATATAATACTGACCACCCTCTGGACTTTATAGAAATGTACAATATGATGATGTATTATCTGCAATGTTGAAAAGAAAATATTGCACATTCAGAGTCCTAGACAAGTTGCATGTGTCAAAAATACAAAACTAACAAACAAAAAATAATAAGGGAGGAGATTTCTGCCAGTGGCAATAGTTGATCAGTGTTTGATTGAGTCATTGGCACTGACATGGTTTTCTGTATGTTCTCTGTAGTCTCTCCTGTCGCATGTGCCATATTGCAGCTTTAACCCATAAGGTAACCACTGCAAGACAAACAAATTCAGATCATCAGAAATACAAGGTTCATTAAATGCAAAAACAGAATAATCTAAAACCACAATATGATACTGCTGAAACATTGCTGCTATCTCCCTGCTATCCAATGGAGATAATTACAGCATAAAATCATAACAATATAGCTGCAAGCAGCAAAACAGGGCCAAGCAAAACAACTGCTTTACTAAGTGATTAGAGATATGTTTTGATTATTTTAGCCAAGACAGGTACAAACCATTAATAGAATCACTTTTATTATGATTTAATTACTATAGGTGGCACTGTCACCAAATTGTTGTGACGTGGTCAGTGTGGGATGACGATAGCAGTTTTTTCACTGTAAAGCAAAGCAGTTCTAAGGACTGTAAGGAACAGTTCCAGAACGTGCTCCTTGTCTTTTTGTTGGCACGGTCTGACCCTTTATTTACACTGCATGCATCTGCGGCACGTTGTGCCTGCGACAAGGTTTTGTTCCATCTTCCACACAGTGCTAACTCAGGAGCACAGCATCAGGAATCACTAGACCACATGATTTGCCTGTCCTACGTTGTTTTTCTGGGTAAAAAATAATAATAATTGTGTTCTAACATGGGTAAGTTTGTTTTGTCCCGTTTAAATCTGTTTATTTTTGCTATCCTGCATGAAAATATACCATAGTATTTACTCTTGTAAACTAGTCAATATAGGTTACCCTTTAGTATGGGGAACTCATTCACTACGACTTTTGCCTTAATAAACTCCTAATTTACATGCTTATTAATAGTTAGTAAGGTAGTTTTTGTAGCAGTTACGTTTAGGTATTGGGTAGGATTAAGGGTTGTGGAATAAGGTCATGAAGAATATGTGCTTTATTAGTAATTATAAACAGCCAATATCCTAGTAATAGGCATGCTAATAAGCAACTAGTTAATAGTTAATAACTGAACCCTAAAATAAAGTGTTAACACACAAACATACATACTGTAGCAAGTATATATAGTAATGTGAAATACAGGGTCTGCACGGTGTGTTTATTTTGAAATTAACAGGATTTTTACATTTTATTTTGTATTTACTACACGGCTTTGGCGCAGCGTACATCAAAAAAGGCTTCTGGGACACTTCTGAAACGCAACGTGGCAAAGCTGGTGCATTGACTAGTGGCCGTGAGCAGCTCCAGTAGCTGCGTTGCAGCTATAACGCTCCACAGATGCTTGGAGTGTATATAAGGGGTGAAGATGAGCTGAGCAATGGTTTAAAAAGTTGGAAAAAGGTTTTCAGAAAATTCTAAATTATGGAAAAATTGGTGGACATCTTGAACAATTATTTTGAGTCAAGGAAAGAGTGATTAGCAAAAACATGAGTGTAAATTTGGACAAAACAATTTAGAAAAAAAAGTTTCTAAGTCGAGCATAAGACTTTGATATAGAGCAGCGTTTTTTCCAACCGGGGTGCACTACGGGTTATCTCACATCTGAAGACGCACCTATAATATGGGTTGTAACTAATGCTTTATGTATGTTTCTGTCGATGGATACACGTGCTGGCTCCTCAGTGATACATTACAACAGCGATAATAAAAGAAAAACGTGAGCAAAACGGTCTCTCTTTGTAAACTGTGTTTAATGCATGCGAGTGCTGCCGTATGTCCGAATATTACCAATCGTTTTCGCCGTCATCATCACCCGGGTGTAGAGCCAGAAGACGCTGTGCTAAATTTCATAATTTGGCAATTTCATAATATGGTTCTATGGATTGCCATAGCATAGACTCAAATGTGGAAGAAGAAGAAAAGTAAAGGATACAAACAGTGCTTGGCCCCAAAAAGGACACTAAAAAAAACAGCAGGTGCCAACACACTTTGGGTGTTAGTCCCCTTACAGGGTATCTGCAGGTTTCACCAAGTCAAATGTAAGACTTTTTAAGACCTTTTTAAGACAATTATGAATTAAATTTAAGACCTATATCACGCAATAAAAAACCCTCTAAATTAGAATCACTAAATTACTTGTATTATTTAATTTATTTAAATTGAACAAAGTATTAGTAAACTTATTGTTCATAGCTCTACTATTTGTAATGTTTTTGAAATAAGTTTCTTCTGCTCATCAAGCCTGCATTTATTTGATCAAAAATACAGAATTTTTTTTAATACCGTAAATCCTCGTAAAATATTGGCCTGTATTCCATTAGCGGCCGGGTCTCCAACATTGGCCGGTCTCGCTGTCACTGAAGGTAAATAAAGGCCGGCCTCTAATAGCGGCCGGGGCTATTATTAGAAGCAACGTTCAGGGGCGTGGCCAGCGGAAGGGCCTGCGGGTACAGGCCCGCCCACTATGATGATTGGCCCCCTCAGTTTATTATACAAATATAATAATATTTGTTAAATAAAAGTTGTTTAAATTATTTTAACATAATTACAAAATTATTATAACATCTCAAATACTGGAATTAATAAAAATAGTTTTTTACAGTCTAATTATTATTATTTTTTGCATGATGTTTGATTGACAGCTGTGTTAAGGCAATAGGCTGTCTCATATGTGACGCGGGTCACGCCTGTGACTTCATGAAGTGTGTTTACCTGTTCACTTAGCCTGTAATTTTCAGTTGTGTGATAGAGAAACCGCAGCGATGCAAAATTCTATGAAAAGGACTTTTTAAAAAAATGCGTTGATATGGGAGAGAACCCATCCATCAGGCTGCGCAAGTAATGTTAAGACTTTTCAATTGCCTGCGCGAGGATGACAGACGCGCAGCGGAACATGAGGAGGACGAAGAGGAGCTGTACAATAATGAACTTGTTGTAGTAGAGGCTGGCGCGAGTGATGAGGAGTTTACAGGGAGAGATGAAGAGGAGGAGGAAACTGAGGAGGACGAGGATTAAACAGAATTGGAGGATTTTTTTTTTTTTTTACTTCAAACCAAACGAGACAGGAATGGTTAAACTTTGGGATGGTAAGGTGCCTGTTGCCTTTTGTTACGAATCAATAACCTAATTATCACAGTGTATGGTTAAGTGTTTACAATGCACTTCTGGTAGCCTATGTTTGCTACGTATTTGTTACCATATTTCTGTGGTAAAGGATTTACGGTATTGTGATATATTATTACATCTTAAAATATTTGGTTTTCAAGTTATTATACTTTAAAGGGATAGTTTACTTTAAAATGAAAATTGTCATCCTACTTTCATAGCAGAAAAAAATAAATACTATGGCTCCAGTAAATGTAAGTAAATGGCTCCAGTTAACTGTTTGGTTACTGACATTCTTCAAAATATCTTCCCTTGTGTTCAGCTGAAGAAAGAAAATCATACAGGTTTGAAACAACTGGAGGGTGAGTAAAGGATGACAGAATTTTCATTTTAAAGTGAACTATCCCTTTAAATTATCATTTATTTCTGTAATGCAAAGCTGAATTTTGAGGATCGTTACTCCAGCCTTCAGTGTCACATGATGAATAAAAGGTTCAAAAGAACTGCCTTTATTCAAACCAAAAACATTTTCAAATAATATAAATCTCCTTTACTATAATTTTTTTAATAAATTTAACACATCCTTGCTGAATAAAATTATTGATTTATTTCAAAAAAGAAAAAAATCACTGACCCCAAATTACTGACCAGTATGTATATTGTTGTTACAAAAGATTTCTGTTTTTAAAACATTTGCTTTTCTTTCTTTCTTTTTTTTTTTACTTTTTATTCATCAAAGTATTGTAATAATAAAAAAAAGTATCACAGGTTATGAAAAAATATTAAGCGGCAGAACTTTTTCCAACTTTGAAAATTAATCATATTAGAAAGATTTCTGAAGGATCATGTGACACTGAAGACTGGAGGAATGATCCTGAAAATTCAGCTTTGCATCACATAAATAAATGATAATTTAAAGTATAATAAATTGAAAATAAATAATTTTAAATTGTAACAATATATCACAATATTACATTTTGTATTTTTGATCAAATAAATGCAGGCTTGATAAGCAAAAGAAACGTACTTTGTCCACCTCTGTATATAATGTAAACATATGAAAAATGTTTAAAAAGCTATAAAGAGTAGTGACTTACGGCAGTTTCATTCTCATGAAGACTCTGGCCATGAAAAAGCTCAGTAGCACGCTGACAAAGCCAATGAAGAGCAGGAGGAAACGGTTGAGCTTGGGAATGTTGGGTGCATTAGAGCGATCCAGAATTATGAAGCCAAGGCCCCCCATGGTGAAGAGAAAACTGGATGCTAACCCTTCCATGATGTACTGCCCATTAACCCTTTAAGAAAGAACACAACCATTTAGAGACAGACTATCTACAGGGATCACAGAAGCACAAAAATCAAGTTTTCCAAAAGCAACAAACCTTCATTAGTGTTATGTACTGACTGAAAATCACAGGCCAACCGTACGGGCAAATGGGCAAGTCTAGCAAACTAGTGTAGCAAAATGTATTCACACAAATTTCCAGCAATTGTATCCTGGATTCACACTATAGTGTATGAGCAGTGGCACCCATTCACTAACGGATAACAGCATTTACACAGCAACTAACATTTTGTCAGAAACTAGGGCTGGGAATCGATTCAGATGTTTCGATTCGATTTCGATTCACAAGTCCTCAAATCGATTCGATTTTGGATTCTCGATTCAACTCAAATGAATATAGTTTTAATACAAATACTATAGGCATTTATAAAAAAAGAACAGTGAACATAAATGGGTAATTAAAAAGAAATGAAAAGCCACATGTATGTTAACTTTTTATTTTAGGTACACCTGAGTACATTAAAACGCATCTTTTAGAACGCATCTTTATATTTCAAATCCATACAATTGTTAAATACAATTTTGATGCAACTTTATTTTTAAAAAAATTATCTGAAGTATTTTATGGATGTTTTGATATATTTATTCTAAAACATAAAAAGCTAGGATATTGGATGATTTTTTTATAGCAATTTTCAGTACACGACAAGCTTTTCTTGCGATTTTGCCGTTCGTGTGCATTTACTTTTCATACATGAGAAATGCGTTCATTATTTTTTTAGTCTATGGTTGAGTAGTTGTCGTGGTAACAGACAACAATACCTTAACGTGCTGACTTGACTGTGGACTAACTATTATTTGAGAAAATCTGTTTTTAATATAAGCTATTAGGGTTTGAATTATTGATCCTGTGCTGTATACGGACTTTAATTTGAATATATCTATAATGGCTAACGTACATGCTTAAGTGACTGCTCAAGTTTGATCCTAATGCAAGGCAAGCATTCGCGTGTATGTGATTATTTTTAGCAGTTGTGTGCTCGGCTGTGTATGTTGTCACATCAAATGGTTCCGCTGATTTTTAGTATTACTACAGCATTTCACCTCAGCATTATAAAAGGCGACAACGCACCGGAAGCTGCCATTTAAACACTGAATGGATAAATTATGTGGGCCTCTTGCTCCTTTGTAAAATCAAGCAAGTCAAATGGGTGACATCTAGTGGAGAAGACTAGTAATTAGATCTCTACGTTAAGCTTATGTGGAAATACGTCAATGTTAGTGGAAATAAATATTGAAAATAGGGCTGAAACGATTCATTGAGTAACTCGAGTTAATCGAATCAAAAAAATCCTCGAGGCAAAATCATCTGCCTCGACGCTTCGTTTAGTCCACTTAACTACACACAGATATTGCAGAAAGACATTTTTTGTGTAAGGACTCGGAGTATGAACGGATTGCGGTTATATCCGCGGTTCAGGTGCATTAACATCCCAAACATTGCAGGTGGATGAGAGAAATCATTAATATGCTGATTTTAATAAAGACGCGGAACTCTCATATCACGCTAAAACGCAATGAATGCGTGTCGTTCTTTAACTTTCGTTTTCAGCTCATGTCGAGATCAAAGACCGCAATGCGAGAGAGAGAGAGCGGGCGGGCATCAGCACTGGTAATATCATTTAATATCGCTGTTTTTAAATGAAGAAAACTGTGTGTTGAGCTTCAGGATGCGACGCTAAACATTTATGTTTCATTTGCGGCAGTTCACGCGTCAGCTGAGGAGATTCGAGCAACTCCAAACACATGAACTCGATAGAGTTTGCAGCTTTGCATATGGATCACCGTCATTGTGATGTGTGTGGAATCTTTAATGAGACTTTATATATCCTACTTGATAATATCTTCGAAATGCAACATTAGATGTTCTCAATACTAGGCGCAACATACATCAGAACAAGCTGTAACGCGCGCGCATTTGTCATGAGCAGCGCTCATGCTTTCAGAGCTCAGAGCTGCATGCTTTCATTGATTTGTGTAATTTAAATATCACACTTAAATCATATTTATAGCTACTAACTTAAAACAAGCTGTGTTACAATGATGAATGATTAGCTCAAAAGATCAGCATGTGTGATGTACTTTAACTGAATTAAACATATCTCGCGTTTGATCACGTTCTAGCGGTTATTCCTCCGTGTGATGTATAGGTTGTCGACCCTGGTTTATGTAAATGTAATTTTGCCAAATAAGTTTTTTTTGTTTTGTTTAGCAACCTACTTCAGTGTAGCTAATATGTGACGATAGCATTGCGCTTAACACGGAGGATTTGAAGTTGTGACTGCCGGGCGCGGGTGGATGGTTTGTTTCTAACAGCTGATTCGGTGACGTTAGAGCTGATCCGCACACATCTCTTGTTTCAAGTTAACCTGTCCAATATGTTTTGCTTCAGTAAAGGAGTAAATAAGACAGTAAATGCTTATGTCATGCCTGGGCTGAAGCTGAAACATGAAAGTTAAGTTGCACAACATATACAATGTTTAGTTATTTATATTATTTATAGAATATTTATAGAATATTAGAATATTTATATTATATAGAATGTATAGAATATTTATATTATTTATATTGGTATTATTGTTATTTATATATTTATATTTATTGGTTGTAGGTTTAGTTTTAGATTGAACTATGTTTACCTTTTTAAAGTAATTTGAAATAGATTTTTATTTAATATAATATGGCAATTGTATGCATTAAAATTGTTTAGTTTCAGTTATTAATGTATGCAATTTCAGCAATAAAACTTAATTTTTCTAAAAAGAAAACAAATTAGATGTTAATTTTAAGATACCCGTCTTATTGTCTCTTATTGCTCTTTAATAAAGAAAAAGTAATTATTATCCGATTAATCGATTAATCGATTAATCGATCGATTAAGTGGTAGATTAATCGATTAAAAAAAGAATCGATAGCTGCAGCCCTAATTGAAAAAAATCGATTCGTGGCCTTTGAGAATCGATTCTGAATCGACCAGATTTTAAAAACTTAAATTTTTTTTGCCCAGCCCTATCAGAAACTATAGCAGATTAGATGTTATTTTGTTTTAGTATATCCAGAATTATTTTAAACCAAAAGATTTATTCAGAATCATGCACCTTTATAATAAAGACAGACAGACAGACAGACAGACAGACAGACAGACAGACAGACAGACAGACAGGAAAAAGCTGTACAACTTCAAGAATTGTACTTCTTCAATAATTGAAAATTATTTTGTGATTTATATATTTTACATTTTATATATTTTATGTATACTGTAATATGACCTGGTGTTCCCAAATGCACATTGAATTACTGCATTTTACTGCTACTGCAAATTACTATTACTACATCGATGCAGAAGCATCCACGTAGAATAAATATAAATATTTTATATATAAATAAAACATACTTAAATGTTTACATGCATGTTATATATACATAATGGGCTTTATTCATGAAGCTTTTATAAATATATGAGCAAATTCTGAGTAATTTGCGCTAGGAATTGAACGACTTCCGATTTTTTAAAGTCGATATTTATGTGATGGTAGTCATTTCGACTAGTCACTGATGACGTCATTAATAAACAAATAAACCTGAACCTTGAGCTGAGCTGCGAACACGGGTCTTCTTGAGCACAGGACAGCTATAGTATATGATACAGCACTGCCCATACGGTTATTGGTCCAACATAACAGCTTTTGTATCAGTTCTTTGGTCTTATGGTCATCATATTTCTCACAGATTTCAGCTCATTCTGAATAAGATACAGATAAGGTAGCACAATGAAGATATGTATATGAATGCATTAGTGAGTGATTGCGTGTGAATTTATTCTACCTGCTGTGAGTTTTAGTTATCAAGAAATATATCCTATAACTTATCAGTTTCTAAGCTATTTTATTGATAAATCACAGAACAGTGTTGACAATACATTTCTCTAGGGACAGGCTCCAGAATGGAGAAGAATCTCATTGAGCCCAAGGGGGTAATCTAGCCCTCGGAAAGCGTTCCACCCATAGGGGCGACCATTGCTAACCAAGCCATCACCTTCTATTAGCATTCCATTGACTCACATTCATTTGAGTCACTTTGACAGTGAATAACTTTACATCTGAGGCGTTTAAAGACTCCATTCGTCCATTGTTTATTTATAAAGAAACACGACAATGCATAAAAGGCTCCATTACCTTGTATCTTACACTATCGCCCCGTCGAAGCTGTTTTTGTAAAAATAGGCTAATGATTGCGTCATAACAAACGTGACTGTCGCACAGTTGAGAAATTACCGTATAGACAGGAGGAGACGCTCAGAAGCAATCTTTTACCGTCTATGAGACAGTCGGGGGGGACGTGGAAACAAAGTCCGATAAAGTCAAGGGAGAGGAAAGGGGAGAAGCCGATGGTGAGCCAAAAGCAACGGGAGAAAATATTTAAACAACGTGATTCAGATTTCACTTTCCACAACTACTAGAAGACCTACAACTGTCAGACAGGAGGCTTACGTCACATCTACGTCGTCAAGCTCAGTCTGAGCCTGCGCAGTTCACTCACTCACTTCTTGGAGTGTGGAGATCCACTTTGCGATGCGACTGAAGCATTTCTGCGTTCAAATTGGTTCAAATGCAGCGCTGCCTTCCCAGAATGCTGTGCTTGAAGCGTTGAAGTCGCTTAATGTCAAAGTGGAGGAATGAAGTGGAGCGCGGCGCAGACTATAACCGACATTAGTGTTCACGGACGACTGGATCTGCAGCTGAGAGAGTATTTACGGCCGTGCATTTCCTCTCTCGCGCTAGTCACGCGTGTGCCCACCCTACCGGGAGAAGAGCCCGTACGGCCCATACAAGGACCTTCCGGTCTATTAACGTCAAGTCGACCCATACTCGAAAAAAACTCTCCGAAACTTGTGAGAAACCGGAAGGAGTATTTTTAACACAGAAATACTCCATCAAACGTCCAACATTAGTTTTTGAAACTTTGTCTATGTTTAGGATGGGAATATGTCTTTAACAGTGTTAAAAGCTCAGTATGCATGAAACAGCATTTCACCCCCCCTTTAACACACATGCATTTAACATGTTGTATTTAAGAAGTTCTCATGATAAATATAACATTAAAGTTAAGATAAGCTTCTAGCTTTAATAATTTAAACAGGCCTTTGAAACTTGGGCAAAAAGCTGCTAATGCTGAATTAAAGGTGCCCTAGAATGAAAAATTGAATTAACCTTGCCATGGTGAAATAATAAGAGTTCAGTACATGGACATCACATACTGTGAGTCTCAAACATCATTGCCTCCTACTTCTTATTTAAATCTCGTGAATCCATAACACAACGGGAAAAAGAGTGCTTCTCAACATAAACCCAACAGTGACGCAATCGTTGGGATCATTTATATGCACGCCCCCAACATTTGCTTCTGTCCAAACATGTTCATTGTCAGGCAGAAATGGGAGCGAATCATCAAAACAAGCTGCTCGCATGGACAAACTTCATGTTCCAGGCTGTGCAGGATACTTTTCTACCCTTCCCACAGATAAAGAATGTCAACAGTCATGGTTGATGTTCATAATCCGATACCACAACAATTTAATTCAAGATTGTTCGTTTGTTTGGCCCATTTCAAGCAAGCTTCGCTCAGGTAAGCTGCATTTTATCAATTTCCATTTGAGATGTTTTGCTTAAAGTATCATTCAGCCTGTCAGGAGTTCTGTACCCACAAGCCGCTTTACTGAACCGCTGTGAGCTGCTGAACATTCCACAATTCATTCACATTTCTTGGTTTTGCTTCAGAAACAGCATTTTTGATATCACCCCACAAGTTCTCAATTGGATTAAGGTCTGGAGATTGGGCTGGCCACTCCATAACATTAATTTTGTTGGTTTGGAACCAAGACTTTGCCCGTTTACTAGTGTGTTTTGGGTCATTGTCTTGTTGAAACAACCATTTCAAGGGCATGTCCTCTTCAGCATAGGGCAACATGACCTCTTCAAGTATTTTAACATATGCAAACTGATCCATGATCCATGGTATGCGATAAATAGGCCCAACACCATAGTAGGAGAAACATGCCCATATCATGATGCTTGCACCTCCATGCTTCACTGTCTTCACTGTGTACTGTGGCTTGAATTCAGAGTTTGGAGGTCGTCTCACAAACTGCCTGTGGCCCTTGGACCCAAAAAGAGCAATTTTACTCTCATCAGTCCACAAAATGTTCCTCCATTTCTCTTTAGGCCAGTTGATGTGTTCTTTGGCAAATTGTAACCTCTTCTGCGCATGCCTTTTTTTTAACAGAGGGACTTTGCGGGGGATTCTTGAAAATAGATTAGCTTCACACAGACGTCTTCTAACTGTCACAGTACTTACAGGTAACTCCAGACTGTCTTTGATCATCCTGGAGGTGATCATTGGCTGAGCCTTTGCCATTCTGGTTATTCTTCTATCCATTTTGATGGTTGTCTTCCGTTTTCTTCCACGTCTCTCTGGTTTTGCTCTCCATTTTAAGGCATTGGAGATCATTTTAGCTGAGCAGCCTATCATTTTTTGCACCTCTTTATAGGTTTTCCCCTCTCTAATCAACTTTTTAATCAAAGTACGCTGTTCTTCTGAACAATGTCTTGAACGACCCATTTTCCTCAGCTTTCAAATGCATGTTCAACAAGTGTTGGCTTCATCCTTAAATAGGGGCCACCTGATTCACACCTGTTTCTTCACAAAATTGATGACCTCAGTGATTGAATGCCACACTGCTATTTTTTTGAACACACCCCTTTCAACTAATTCAACTAATTGCCCAATTGCACAGCCTTAAGAGCGTGCATATCATGAATGCTGGGTCTCATTTGTTTTCTGAGAATCTACTGAACCTACTGGTAACTTGTTTGCCACGTAGCAATAAAAAAAATACGAAAAACCTTGATTATTCTGGTTAGTCACATTGTACTGCTATTATTTTGAACAAGACTGTATGTATGTATGTATGTATGTATTTATAAGAGAACAATTTAACATGTTTCAAATCATTCTAGGGCACCTTTAAAGCCACAGTGCACTGTTCTGATCAAAATTTACATAAAATTGATTACATGAAAAATTTTATACCAATGTGTTGGACAGCGTAAGCAGGAGACAGCCAGTTAGGAAACAACTTCTACATTATTTAACTTCTTTTAAATACTGTATCTTAAATTATGATTGCACATTGACAAAATGTGCAACAAGATACCAGGATCAGCGCAACCAGAATAGTTTGAATATTCGTGTTTTTTAGAGGGAATATTCAAACGTAATTTAAGCAATTTGGACAGCCCTACACTGATGTCACACATGGACTAGTTTGATGATGTTTTTATTATTTTTCTGGGCATGGACAGTATAGTGTGTATACACTTGCATACGCTCTCAGACTAAATATAAAATATCTTAAACTGTGTTCCGAAGATGAACACAAGTCTTATGGATGTGGAACGACATTAGGGTGAGTCATTAATGACATAAATTTAATTTTTGGGTGAACTAACCATTGAACTTCCAAACACAAATGAAGATATTCTTTATGAAACCTGAGGGATTTCAGTCCCTCCATGTAAAATTCATTTTTCCACTCAAAATTAAAAGATCCAAAAAAGGCATCGTAAAAATTGAAAAATTAAAATATCTAAAAAAGGCTTCGTAAAAATGGAAAGTACGAGTGCTATCCATTATGGCACTGTTTTTTACCTGAATGCCTGCAGGTAAAGTGTCGTTTCCTTGCTTAAAGGAACACTCCACTTTTTTTGAAAATAGGCTCATTTTCCAAGTTCGAGTTAAACAGTTGAGTTTTACCCTTTTTGAATCCATTCAGCCTATCTCTGTATCTGGCGGTAGCACTTTTAGCATAGCTTAGCATAAATCATTGAATCATATAGGTCCATTAGCATTGCTCTCAAAAATTACCAAAGACTTTAATTTTTCAAGACAATATTTTTCCAAATTAAAACTTGACTAATCTGTGGTTACATCGTGTACTAAGACCAACAGAAAATTAAAAGTTTGGATTTTTATACCGATTTAGATAGGACCTTTTTTTCATTCCTGCGTAAGAATTATGGAACTTTGCAGTCATACCATGGGTTCAGCGGCGCGATGATATTACGCACCGCCTGAAAGTAGTCCTCAGATAGGTAACTTCCTATACAACCGGCACTAAGTTTGTGTCGTTTCAGCCGGCAAATGATGTAGTGGATTTACTGTGCGATTAACCATATGGTTCTGTGTCGTAAAGAGCTGTGATGGAAGTCGAAGGTGTATACTACTACCATCATTTTTCACAGACCAACGAAAATCAAGTAATGAAAGGATCAGTGGTTGACTGTTTTGAACCAGATATTAAAACACTGGTAGATTCAAACAAGAAACTGCGTGTTTGCTCAAAGCTTTTGGGACCATATGACTATTTGGAAAACATGGACAGTGTTACCACAGTACGGCATCTAAAAGATATGGCCAGACAGGGCGAAGTGTATCATCCCCCATGGGTGTAAGTGTTACATTATTATATTTTAGTTAGCTTGAACGACCAGATTGAAAAGCACTGCTGTTGTCTTTAGCTACCCTGTGAAAGAAATCACTAAATGTGGGGGTTTTGCGCAGCCATTTGGTTTACAGTATAACGTTAGTAGTTTTATTATTAGCATTCTAGTGAGGAAGTGTATAGTTTGATTGATAGAATGTTTAATTGCCGGTATTGTTTATCTACAGTTTCTATGGTACAAAATATTACGTTAGTGATGTTACGTTCTGTTCCAAGGCTTCGGAGCGTGGCATTGAAAATTATTTGGCGGCCACCAAAAAATGTTTGTCCCGTCAAAGCCTTATTTTAACAGTTTTTTGTGATTTATGTATGAGATGACTGGGCGCATGTTAACTGAGTGACAGAGAGAAACAACGGAGAGTGCGCACTCACTCTGTCTTTATAATAAGCAGTCTTAGCATATTTCATTCACATATTACGTTAGTCAAAATCAAAAGGTCGGCAGACCAAATCTATGTCAGACCATTTTTCCTTGAATTTTGACTCTTCTCTGACTCACCAGTTTGAATCTGCTCTCCTCGTCCCTTCTGCCCCAGTCTGTTCAGCCAGACTTTCTCTTTCACATTTCAAAAGCTGGTCTTCAGTGTAACTGTTATTCCGGTTCAAATAGACACGGTTCAGGATCTGCACCAAAGTAAATACTTTAATCGTCTCTCACAAACATCTCCATTGTTACAACGCACACTCTCTGAGCAAGCAGATCGTCATGCTGTTTATGTTGACAGAAGAAGGCGATGTGTAATATCATTGCGCCACTACGCCCATGACAGCCGCAAAGTTCCTACGCCGGAATGAGAAAGTAGTTCCTAGCTATAACAGTCTAAAAAAATAGAAACTTTTCAATTTTCATTGGTCTTAGTACATGGTGTAACTATAGAAGAGTCAAGTTTTAAACAGGAAAAATATTGAAAGTCTTTGGTCATTTTTTTGATCACTGATGCTAATGGACCTATATGATTCAATGATGTATGCTAAGCTATGCTAAAAGTGCTACCGCCAGATACTAGTGTTGTCACGATACCAAAATTATGACTTCGATACGATATCAGACTACAATATCGATATATCGATACTAAATCGATACCACAGTAAAAAAATAAATAAGATAAGATGCTTAATATGACAACAGAACTTGTTATTATTCATTGTTATTTTTTACTAAAAATTCATGTGGCCAGCATGTTCCTTAGGGTTGGGCATCGTTTTGATTTGAACAATTATTGATCAATTACTATTAAAATTATCTCACAAATTTTTGCTATCTCAATGTATTTTTTACAGTGGGGTAATTGTGTTGCAATAGCTTACACACAGCACAAGAAAGCTTGATTTCGAATGGTAAATTGAATTTAAAAAGACGAGTAAACAGTAATGAAATAAGGACAAATAAACAGATTACAAACAATAGCACAAATAAATGCAATAGAATAGAAGATACAAATTAAACAGACTGCTTTATTTTTTCAGGTAAGTCTAACATTCGGATAAGAAACTGAATTAAAAAAATACATAGTAATTACATTTAAAACAACATTGGATAATGTTCTTTGTAAAAAATTCAATAGCCTACAGATGAAACTATTAAAGTTACACAAGTTGATCAGTCAAGAGCAGTTGATCGTTTGTCTTTTTGTAGTTTGAATAGCAAATGACTGCGGTCCCTTTAAGACTAACAGACGCATGGTTCCTAAACACTGTTCCTGTTACTCGTTCTTCCTGAACTGTTTGCGACTGTGGTTACGTTAATACTCTTCCAGATGTGCAATGATAATTCTGTGAGTGTATTTGACCAATAATAAGCTGGAAAAGGAAGCAAATGTTTGCACTTGTATCATGTCAGAGGCGGCTTTATTACGGTAGGCTATGTGTGTGTGCGCTTCAGATGTGAGCACGAAATCTGCGGGGATTAGTAGAATTAATTTATGTGCAATCCCGCGCGAAATTCAGACCGATCACTCACAAACACTAACACACTGTCATGAGGAAAAAGTCCAGCAGAACGCGCGTTCGCCCGCTTCGCCGTGCTCAGAGGTTAACCGGGCTGAGTGAGAATACACACCGGTGTGTGTCAACTCGCTGACGGTCAGAGAGAGCGCAGCTGATATCGATACTGTATAAACTGAGAATCGTATCGTTTCAGATATTCCAGTATCGATATATATCGAAATATCGATATTTTTGACAACACTACCAGATACAGAGATCGGCTGAATGGATTCAAAAAGGGTAAAACTCAACTGTTTTAACTCTAAGGGACTTGGAAAATGAGCCTATTTTCAAAAAAAAGTGGTGTTCCTTTAACTTGAGAAAAAAAAGCCATGTGTTGACTTTGAAACAAGAGTATATTTTAAATTATATGTATCTGTGGTGAAATTACTAGATTTTCGCGTCAGTACATGTTTATTTTAATGCGAACAATGTTCTGTCGCTTTAATGCAGCAGCGCAGCAAAAATATAGACTCGATCACTGCACTGCTGCATTAAAGCGACAGAACATCGCTGCACTGCTGCAGACTCAACGCACCTGGAACGGACTGACGGGCCGCATCCGCGTGCAATGTGAAAGCTGTCATCCGTTAACATGGGCACAGAAAAAATACGCACCACACACGCACTGCAGAGGGAGTATGTGTGAAAAGGCGTCACTCACACACACACACACAACACAGTGCGTTGTCGCCAGCGACTGAGATTCATGTCGCTAGTGTGGGCGTTCCCACTAAGGGATGCCTATAAACGTCATTAAATAGTACCGTTTTTATCACTAGTGTTCTGCAGAACACTGCAAGTTATTAGAATACATACACACTGTATAGGCAGACCATATCATATTAGGTATAGGTACACTATATTAGTCTCAGCATTGCCAACTCACACACATTTGTCGTGAGACACACACGTTCAGGCTCTGCTCTCACAGTCTCACTCTGGCCAAGAAAATCCAAAAACATTTTGATATGAAAAAGTCTAAGCTTTTCACTAAGTTTTGATACGAAATTCAAACAGTTTTGATACAAAATTCAAACAACAAATAGCATTTAGACACACAGTGTTGCATTACAGTTAAAACCAGAGCCGTTTAATAACGAAGATGTGACGTGTTCATCTCGCGGCGGCGCGCACGGCCACGTGATCACGGCGCTCTCAATAGCTCTAAACCAGTGCGTGTTAGTAGTTAAATAGACAACATCACTATACAGGTATTTACAACGATTTTTGGTAAACAGCATAGTGTGCATTGATTATTACATCAACCCATGGGCGTCGGAATCATTGTGTGTGGGTGGGACAAGACCCACCCACTTTTTAAGACCAATGGTATTGGACCCACTCACTTTTATTGTCTCTAATTCAGCACATGTCTGTTTACCTTGACTACCCCTTAACCGAGAAACTTATTAAGAAACTTATTATTAAACACTTTATTTCCCCATTTCTAATATTTTCTCTTTTTTTATTGAAAATAAATAACTTTCCGATCTGATATGTGATGGGGAAAAGGAGTAGAGCGAGTGTGGCAAAAGGCGGATTCGAACCTATGCTCGATTTGCGTCAAAACTTGATGTCATGCGTCTTACCTCTACTCTATAGCCAAGGTAAATAATTCTGTGATTTCTGCAATTTTGTCTAGCCCAATCAATTGTTTAGTACACGGCACTTTTTCAGTCTGAACACGGAGCATTTAAAAACATGCAATGGTTCATTATCATTATCTGTGAAACTATTGA
The DNA here is from genome assembly GCF_024679245.1 of Pseudorasbora parva. Lineage (NCBI taxonomy): Eukaryota > Metazoa > Chordata > Actinopteri > Cypriniformes > Gobionidae > Pseudorasbora > Pseudorasbora parva. Next base: position 18,213,234 of record NC_090172.1, on the reverse strand, counting down.
TTTCTATGGCAGTTAAATGAATATAGCCTTACCCTATTGGTATTGACTGGTTTGAGGTCTTTTTTGGTATAGGAAAGGGATATGGCCTCAAACGCACCATAATGCAGGAAATCACATCTATGAAATATTTTATTTTTCTGGGGGAGAACACCCAGAGCCCCCGCAAAACAATTTCCCCACCCATCATATTTTGCCCATGCATCAACCGCATTTACAGAGTAATTTTAAAATGGAGAGTGATGGAGATGCAACATTGTTATGCTCTTCTTGTATTTAGCCCTAAGATATTACTTACTATCATAGTCAAATGTGACCATACACGTTAACTGTTTTTCAATTAAATAAATTTTATTAAATAAACTATATTTTAGTTTAGTGATATTTATTGAATATTTTGAAGAGATCTTTTAGTATGGAGGACCAACCCTGCAAAAATTAAAAATAAATAAATGAATGAATGAATAAGTAAATAAATGAATAAATAAATAAATATACACATATGTAAATTAATAAAAACATAGATAAATAAATGTGATAATAGGAAAATAAATAACAGAATAAACGACTTGATAAAATAAATATGATTCATTTTTAATCAAATACAATTGTGTATTATCTTTCCCTTAATTTATTATTTTCTGCTTTTATAAAAATATATCTTTTTAACTTTTATTTATTTGTTAATTCAATTTAACATTTATTTTTAGATTTATTTTTAGATTTATGCGTTCATTTTACTTTTTACATTTATTTTCCCCTCATGTATTTATTTTTACATTTATTGATCGATTGATTCATTTCTTTTTCCGTGTGCAACATGAGGAGGGTGGTCCTCGTGTAGCTTCAGCACATCATTGGTTGAGAGCTCACCACAGTCTATGAAGCTCACGCACGCAGAATCAGACCAGCTGAGGAGAGTTGTAAATGACGGCCGCATAGTTCTTTCACTAAACAAACGTATAATGTTTCCAGCAGTTTGACCCATTGAGAGATACGTTTCAATGGTACTTATCAGAAGAAAGTGCGATGGTCGTCCCACCTTACTACCATCTGACTCACGGGTTTTGAATGTGCTGGGACATACAGTGTTTTGCAGCGTGTCTAATTATTGCGGCAACATTTCAGTCTTTACTTCCATATCGGAATATAACCCTCCTAAAACATCGATAAGCACATCTAGTTTTAACAACAGTAATTTGATGCGTTGTTTTCGTATTAATTCGCTAAGTAGCGCAACTCTCTAACCAACGCTAGCTGTTTGTGAAACGTCCGCCATAGTATACACATGCAAGAGCTGAACTTACAAGCTGTCGAGTTCAAAATCACTACTATAAGGACCATTGGAACTTATCTCTCAATGGGTCAAACTGTTGGAAACATCGATACGTTTGTTTAGTGAAAGAACTATGCGGCCGTCATTTACTCACAACTCTCCTCAGCTGGTCTGATTCTGCGTGCGTGAGCCTCATAAGCCCCTTTCACACTGCGATTCCGGCAAATACACGGATAATGCGACCCGGGATTTGTTCCCGGGCCGCTAGATTTGGTCCATTCACACTGCCAGCGAAATGCCGTAATATGTGCGCTTTCACACACAACGCTTAACGGTCCCGGGGCAAGTTGACACGTGACATCCTGATGTGACGTATAATGGTGAGCGATCTCAGCTTCAGCGCGGATAGTAAGGAGCTCCGTGGTCTCGACTTGTGTCTAGTTTGCGCACATTTCTGCTTGTTTAATTTTAGTTTCTTTTGTATACGAACACTCTCTGCATTTAAAACATCGACTAGCTCTTCTGGCACTGCAGGGTTGTATTATTGAAAAAACAAGCTCTAGGAGTCGCACAATAACTACGTACATGTTGCGGCATTAGTTTCGGCTTTTGTTCACACAGCGCTCGTCCCGGGTCGAATACCGCAATATTACTAGGTCCCCGACCCGGGTTGAATTCAGTAGGTTGCTTTCACACAGAAGGCGACCCGGCAATGTTCCGGGAATATTGCAGGTCCGACGTGCAGTGTGAAAGGGGCTATAGACTGTGGTGAGCTCTCAACCAATGATGTGCTGAAGCTACACAAGGACCGCCCTCCTCATTTCCATGTCGCACACAGAAAAAGAAAAAGAAATGAATCAATCGATCAATATATGTAAAAATAAATACATGAGGGAAAAATAAATGTAAAAAATAAATGAACGCATAAATATAAAAATAAATGCAAAAATAAATATAAAAATAAATGTTAAATTTAATTAACAAATAAATAAGATATATTTTTATAAAAGCAGAAAATAATAAATTAAGGGAAAGATAATACAAAATTGTATTTGATTAAAAATTAATCATTTTTATTTTATCAAGTCTTTTATTCTGTTATTTATTTTCCTATCATCACATTTATTTATCTATTTATGTTTTTATTAATTTACATATGTGTATATTTATTTATTTACTTATTCATTCATTCATTTATTTATTTTTAATTTGTGCAGGGTTGGTCCTCCATACTTTTGGTACTAAATACTATTTGTGCAACAATTATGGTCCATTAATATCCACTTAAAATATTTTTCTTCTAATATTATATTATTTATATTACAATTAGTGTAGTAATTAAGGTTAAAATAGAGAATTCCAATGCAAAGAGGCAAATTAGAGTCATTTTGTGGCCGGAAAAATTATAATTTTCATTTGTACCACACATTGATTTCGAATCTGTGGGAAACACTGTACATATACATTACATACACACACACACACATATATATACATATATATATATATATATATATTAGGCTTGGGCGGTAATACGGTAAAATGGTATACCGCGGGATCTAAAAATAGCAACGGTATCAGTTTCAATACCGTCAAACCGTCAAAAAAAAAAAAAAACAGATCAACTTGCATATTGCTGATCAACGTATTAATTATTAAATATTTAATAAGTTGAACTAATTAAACTATTTACATATTAAATACTTTTTATTTATTAAATGCCTAAATATGTGTATGCGTTGTTGTGACAGCGTGGATGAGAAAGAGAGAGAGGGGAAAAGACGGCGAGTCGGGCACTGAGTTATTCGGTCTCGAAAAAGAACACAACTTCTGCAGTTTGGAAGTATTTGGGGTTTTGACCGAAGGAGAAGGGAGAGGCGGTAAATACAGGCGAGGCAATTTGCAAATTGTGCAACAAAAAGATGACCGCGAGAGATGGAAATACCTTGAACCAGGGCGCATATCCGAAACCACCATCCACTCACTGCTGCGTGGATGAAAAACCGAGCACACCCGCGGACTATGCTGTAATATTGCCGAAGCCTTTTGTCACACAGCTGGCAATGTAAGCAAAAAGCATGAATTCCACAAAAATCAAGTGGACATGGGACTAAAAAAAAAAAAAATCAATTGTCTGACAATTGTCTCATAACGGTAAGCATAAAACGTGCAGAGAGTTTCTCAGGGGCAGGGGCTCAAATGTAAAAAATAACAAAAATATAGGCCTATATATATATATATATACACATATACTTTGCATCACATAAATAAATTATATTTAAAAGTAGGCTATGTTAAAATAGAAAACCTTTTTTTCTGTATTTTTTTATTAAATAAATGCAGACTTGACTCGCATAAGGAACTTACTTAAAAATGTGAATGCAAATTTGAACAAATGGAATAACATTAATGGGCTTATTTTTTTATGCATTCATTCGTTTATTTAGGCCTATTTATTTATTCATTCGTTCAGGCCTATTCATTCATTCATTCATTCTTTCGTTTATTTAGGCCAGTTAACTCATTAATTCGTTAAAAGAACGAATGAATAAGCCTAAATAAACATCGTTTTTTTTTTTTGCTGCAAAAAAACAAAAACATACAAACAAAAAAAACAAGCCGATGCAATGGCAGTCCCGCGGCATCGGCACCGTAGAGGACCGAGTCGGAGCTCAAATGACAACCCACTGTTTGGAGCCATTTACTCGAGGACCCACTTCTCTGGTGGAAAAATGCTGCCGGGCGTTTTCCCCAGGTGGCACGAAAGCCTACTGTGCGTCTGTGCCACAAGCACAACGGTTTTCAGCCCCGCAGGTAAAGTTGTCGGTCCACAATGTGTCCTGTTAAAGCCGGACAAAGTAAACGTTGGTTTTTCTAGCAAAAAATCTTGACTAGAATTTGATGCCACTTGCCATTCGTTTCTTTTTTCTTTTCTTTTTCTCTTTTTCATTTATTGTTATTTAATTAATTAATTCGTTAATCAATTGATTCAGGTAGCCTATTTTATTTGGTTTTCGTTAAAAACAATATTGTTAAGAAGACTGGAAAGATATTTTTATTTAGGCCTATTGCTTTGCAATCATTTTTATAATATGGATGTTTAGGTTAATTCAATTCTGGTTGACTGTTGTGGGTCTATTTACACTTTTTTTTATAAGCTGCTCTTTAAAGTTGTTCCAGGCAGTGTGATTTGATTTAATTCATTTGTGTGCGCTAAACCTGTTCTGGATGTTTATGTTAATTTAATTATTTTTGACTGTTGTATTGCACTTTTTTTTAAACTGTTATTTGTTGCTAATAACAGTTGTTAATATTGTTGTGCATGCTATTTTGTTATTGTTTCAGTATTAGTGTTTGGTATTCAGTTTCTGAACGGTTTAGGCACAAGCCAACATTTTGTTGACGCTGTCTGAGCCTTACATCATAATGTTTTAATTATTCACGGTAATACCGTATACCGAGGTAAAATAGGGAGGAGGTTTGGCGGTATCAAAATTTGGATACCGCCCAAGCCTAATATATATATATATATATATATATATATATATATATATATATATATATATATATATATATATATATATATATATATATATATATATATACACACACACACACACACATGTATATATATACACACACACACATTTACATATATACATCATATTCATATATACATCATGTATACATATGACAGGCTGTATCAATATGAAAACCATCACCTGTACGCCAAAAAGGCCACTGGCCGCTGATGTCCGTGTTCATCTGTCATTGACCCGACACTCGGAGGTTCAACGATCACATCGTATATGATGCCTGAAGGGATCAGAAGAATATGGCAGCAGTATAAAAATCACACTTTTGTTCAGAAACAGAGTAATGTCGCACTTAAAAGCATTTATTTAGCTACTTAATAGTAAAATGACAATAAACGTCCGAGGCATTTTGATATAACGTATAATGGCTACGTGTAACTGTTACGTTTAATTTACAATATAATTTGAGACGTAACGTTATGGATGCAAGCAGCTTAGTCAGAGATGTCAAACTAACTCGTAAGATTTTATAAAGCACGGAACCATACATCTTCATATTCAAATAAAATGTAATACACAAAGTCTCGACTGCAAAATATATCTTGTAAATAGACGGTTGTGCTACTATGTGTGCACAGAAAATAGGATAAGGGTTAGCTAAAGGCTAATTTAGCCTGAGATTGCGTGACTCTTACCACCGGTAATGAGAAAATACGAAACAATCACGACGGCATATACGGTCATTGCAGAAGGCATATGTAGCCATGATGGTTTTTTAAGTTTGATATTCGGGCATTCCAGTACAGCAAACGGTAAGCTGACGAGAGTCTCCATGGTTAAGTCAAGGCTGTGTGGCTGCCCGGGCTATTGCATACGTCAATGTCCGTAGAGCGACGTGTACAGGAAGAGAGTGCAGAGTTCCGATTACTTCAGTGCTACGTTCTACTCCACTTTAAGACCCGGCCCTGTCCCAAATGGCACACTTCATGTGCACTTTCGAGCTGTGTCCCAAAGACAAGGTTGCGCACTTCGAAGGCGATGCACTTCGAAGGCCAGGGCAGGCCACGCCTTCAAAGTGCATGAAGTGCACGAAAGGGCACGAAGGGCGAACCAAGGGACAGGGTTGCCAGGTCTAAATAACAAAACCCCTCCAATTGTAAATCAAAAGTAGTGGAATCACGGCCAAAATGGGCCAAAAAATATCCCAAAACGCGGGGCGCGGGCGGTAAAAACATTGCTTAGGTAAAAACAACTTAACCTGTGGACTGTATAGGCTACAAACACCCCAAAGCAACAGTAGCCTAAATGCAGCTCCAGTTCAGACTTGGCAACAATGAACCAAGCGTCGTTAATGGCCTAGCAGGTTTGTGACTGACAGCAGTCGACGTTCGGGAGGAGATTTTAAAAAGAGAAAGGGAGCAGATTATTATTTTATTTTTTAGGGCTTTTTATTGGATTTTGACATGCTTCAAAGCCTGCGACGATCGGAGACTGGACCTAAGCATGTAAATCTGCGGTTAAATCTTCATGTTGCAAAGTTAACAGTTTATTTCTTATGTTAAATGTAACTGTTACAATTTAGCCTATTTTAAACACGCACACACACAGACACACAAACACACACACATATATATATATATATAGTACAAAGTACAAAAGAACAATGAGGGTTACATGCTAAAATCCAAAAGCAAGCTGTAGGCCTAAGCTTAAAGGACTTACACCAAGAAAGAGTCTTACATGCACAATTATTGGAGTTTCTTAAAGAATTTACATACATATCAAAATCTTTCCTGAAAATAAAGAAGTAGGGAGTTTTTTTGTGAAAATTTACACAAAATATATTTTTGAATGTAAAATTTAGCACAATAAAGCAGTAAATTAATAATAAATTTACAATGAGAAGGGTCTAAATTCAAAGAATGACAAAAAAAAGAATGACAGAAAAATCAATCCAAAAGACTTTACAGTAAACAGTCCCAAAATAAGTGAATAATCGTCTCTTCATAGGCAAAAAGAGCAATTGGGTGAAATACTATTATTAAATTTAGCAAGTTTATAATTTGTTGGATAACAATTATGGATAATTTCAATAGAGAATTCAACAACTTTATTAGATAAAAATATTTTTGTTGAAGAAGCCAAAACTCTTCCCATGCTATATCACTAAATATGTTATTCCAAAAACTCACACAAACAGGTAAAGAAATTTGAGATCTATTAATAACTGAACGAATGACTTTGTTTGACATAGTATTGAAAAGACTTTGGTCAACAAATAAGTTAGTGTTGTCATAAAGAGGGGAGTCTAAAGAACCTTTAGAGCCAGACTAATACAATCGGGAATTGCACCAAACACAATGGCATATTCTCTTTGGCGGACTGGAAAAGAGAATTATTGCATAAATTGTTCATAAGCAAAAAGAACACCACGATCATCTAAGAGCTGACTAACTAAAAATATATTTTTGTCAAACCAGATGTGGAGAAAAATTATAATTATATATAAGTGACCAACTTATTAAAGCCTGTTTATGAAAACAAGATAAAGCTAAAGGAAAAATTGCAGCGCAATAAAAAATATAAACCTCCAGCAGAATTAAATATATGATTCGGAATAAAATTCCATCAGGATGTGGGGTTATTTAAAAAGGTTTTTATCCATTTCACTTTAAAGGAATTATTAAGAATTCTCTGATTTATTATTAAGAATTCTCTGACCCCCCCTCATAAAGCCCGATTGACATTCATCTATAATATAATCTAGAACACATTTAATTTTTTAGCCACATTTTTTATAGTCATTATTTAGAAGACTTATAGGTCGCCAATTTTCCAATTGAGAGTGGTCTTTTTGAGGTTTAGGGATTACATTTATAACACCCTGAGTCAACGATGGTGGGAGAATACCCTTTTTAAGGCTTTCTAAATAAACACTGAAAAGAAAGGGTGAAAGATGATTTGACCTTTTTTTTTTATAGAATTCTGCGGTCAAACGATCATTTCCTGGAGCTTTATTCAATTTTAACTTGTCAATGGCCTCAGAAATATCTTGATTTTGTCACAACATACGCATTAACCACTGGAAAAATCTTCACACCGACTTCATTACAATGGAATACACATCTCTCCCCTATAATTACTCATCTGAAAGCGACCTCTGCCATCCAACACTTTCTGACCTCTTACAACTCTAAATCCTCTCTCTCTCTCCGTAACTCCGACTCCTCCTATCTCTTAATCAACCCATTACTGCATAGTTCTTATTATTGTCATTATTGTTTCATTGTTTCATTATTGTTATTGTTATGATTGCTATTATTTATTATTATTTTTTATTATTGTTGTTTTCATTGTTGTATTTGCTCTCATCATTGTCATCATCATCATCATCATCATCATCATCATCATCATCATCAACTATTATTATTGCTGTTTTGTGACTTCAAACCTGGTTTTCATTGTCACCACCATAGGCGTTGCTAGGCCCTTTTTAGGGGGGCTTCAGCCCCCCTAAACTTATGCCTCAGCCCCCCTAAAAAATATGTGATTAACCTTTAAAACATATGAAACTGGCGGCAGGCTTCGTCCCGTTTTTTAGTCTGTCTCTCCAATCCGCAGCGGCTCTGAGCAGAGCGCAGCGCACGTCAGAAGCAGAGGGGTGTGTGTGTGTGTGTGTGTGTGTGTGTGTAAAAATGAGCGTCATTGGTCTGTCACCGCTCGTCAATGTCAAAATATTTGATAAAACCAATCAAATCAGAGTAGGCGGGCTTTATGGTCACACAGAAACTGCTGAGGCTGAGCGCAAATTTTAGCAGAGCAACTCAACGAAGTAAGATAAATGCAGCTAAATTAAACATTCATGTTTGACAGCTTCTGCTTTAAGTCAGAAATGTTAATCAAAAGAAAAAAATATTTAGGCAAATTAATATGCCAATGTGATTCATAATGTAGGCCTTAACGAACAGAAAATATTAACAAAGCCATTTTCATCAGATTAGGCGTAAGTTTAATAATGAATGTGTATATATTGTAAATTAATATAATTCTATTTGTAACATTCAGTAAATAAATTAAAAAAAACATCAGCTTTTTCAGCCTGTATTGGGCATAAGATTAGTAGCCTAATGAATGTTCATACTGTGATTTTAATAAACTTAAAAGTTTGATAAACAGTAAATTAACGTGTCTAAAAAAAAATATTGAAACATAAATATCAGTATGTTAATAGCCTATGTAAACCATATGTTCACTTTATTCACTGACAAAAACGGAAAAAAACAGTCATAGCTCAGCGTTATGAAGAGACAGGGCAAGATAAAAACAGAGAAAGAGAGATGGTTTTCAAGCTATTGTTATCAAATTTTTTGGCCTTCAGAACATCATAAAATGCTCATATGTAGATCATAGAAATCAAAATTTTCTCGGGGGACCATGTTAGAACCCCCTAACATTTGGGATCTTGGTTATTATAAACCTGCCTACATTATTGCGTATGATAATTGCATGTACAATATGGCCATGCATTAAGGTATTAATATTTGCTTTATAACTAATGATAAACAGCCAATATCTTCTGGGTATGCATGTTTGTAAGCTATTAGTTAATAGAGCAATTTGGACCCTAAACTAAATAGTGTTACCATTTTTTCTACAGACCTACCCTCACTGGGGCTGAGCCCCCCTAAAATAAAAATCCTAGAAACGCCCCTGGTCACCACTACTACTTTAGTTAAATCGATTGATTATTTCTAATTTTCCCCCTAATCTTTTCATGTGTTTTTAATGCACCACAATGTAGAAGAGAAATGTGTGTATGTATGTATATATATACATTGAAAAACCTCATAAACACTCAGGCAGGCAAGACAGGCGAGAAGTGGTTTCTCTAGGACAGCATCTCTGTCCCAAGTTGATACACTCGCACAATGTCCCCCTTCTTTTAATGCACCTTAGACACTACACACGACATACAAAAAATAAATAAAAAATAGAATAGGGACTGAAAAGATGTGGGGGAAGGGTGATCTTATCTTATATTATTATCATACTATGTGGAATTAATTGATCCATTGAAAGTGGTGACAATGATAAATATTACATAGGGGAAAAAAAGGGACACTGATTATTACAATGATGATGGTATGATGGTGAGAAGAAGTGATGGTAGTGATAATATAATAAATAGTAAATAGGTAATTTTGCTTATGAATACACACCCACACCCACACTCACACCTACTCACCCACACACACCTATACATTAACACACTTTTATTTCACTTCTAGAATTATGTAATTACTCGATTGTCAATTACTGCACTATTGTGGTTTGTATGTCTGTATGAATAAAAAAAATAAAAAAAACCTTACTGGAATTTAAAAAAGAAAAATGATTTTGAATAGGAGTGTCACATACATTATTTCCAATATCATTAATTTTAGGTATAAGGTCCATATCAAGGGAGTTAACGTTCACCCTCCTCTAACCACCTCCTTCTTGAGCGAACAAAAGCACCCTTTGCTTTTCGAATATACAAGTTATCTAATGCATTCTGAAGTTCAGCTAATTCTGATTTCTGGTCAACAGATAAATTCTCAAAAGGAGAGCAGGAGAGGTATACAAGTCTTTTAACAATATCAAGTTCTTCTGCTTTATATTGCTTAGCTTTTTGAGATCCAGCTTTGACAAGAAGTAATCTAATATTATATTTTAATAGTTCCCAATTACAACCAAAATTATCTTCAGATTGAGCTTTATTAAGAAAACAAGTAATTTTAGATATGAAGATCGATAGATCTTCTAATAAAGCAGAGTTAAGTTTCCAATTTGAATTATACATTCTTGAGTAAGAAGAGGGGCTATTGAGAGATAAAATAATTGATTTATGATCAGACAAAGGTGAAGGTAATATTTCAACTCTATTGACAAAATTGGATAAAGAGTCCGATATTAACCAAAAATCAATTCTAGATCTAAGTGAACCTGAATTGTTAGACCCAAGTAAACTGTAGCTCATGAGGATGTTTTTCTCTCCAAATATCAGTTAAACCAAATCGAGAGATCAAATCACAAAGGCCTGGTGTACTATCGGACAGTCTAGGTGGTAATCTATCCAAATTATTATTTAAAGTTTGATTTAAATCTCTAGAGAATAAACACATTAGGATATTTAGATTTGAAATACTCTAAATGCATTTCTATTGAATTAAACAATTTGAGGTTATTTTATACATTTTTGTGTGTGGAATTAAATCCATAAACGTTACCCAGGACAAAGAAAATATCATTTAAAGTAACCAATCAAAAAAGAAAATGGCCTTCAGGATCAGATATTGTTTCTATTATCTTACCCCTAAACTTGTGTTTCAAAGTTAAAACACCTGCTGATATATTTGAACCAAATGAAAAAAATAACTCATCTCCCCACTGTGATTTCCAAAACTTAACATCACTAAAATTTACATGCGACTCTTGTATAAAACAAAAATCAGTATTAAGCAAATTTGCATATAAAAATAAAAATAAAAATTGCTTTACATTTAACATGATTACGCAACCCCTTGCTTTAAATGAGCAAATAGAAAAATTTGGAAACATTGAACAATGACACCAGAACTGTATCAAAAAGTGAATCAGCCCATGATAGCCTATAATAAGTAATTATTAAAAAAAAATCCTCTTGTAAACAAAACAAGATTGGGATCATTCAAAAAAAGAAAAAAGGGAAAAATAAATAAATATATAAATAAATAAATAAATTCTCTTCTTTTTTTTTTTTCTTTTTTTTTACAAAAAGTGGACCTTTTTCATATCATATTTACTACAATGTTGTCAAATTACTGACCAAGATCATGTACCACCTTTTTCAGTCCAAACACACTGTTATTTGGCAAAGTTCCCCACAAAGTTTAAATCACACATTCTCATGACTGAACTATACACTAACATGTTTGTTTCATGTTGTGAAACATGACGTTTGGAAGAAGTCACAAAATGTACGTTTGTAGGATCACAAACATATAAATGGTCAGGAAACAAAGGTGCTTTAATTATTTGGCCTATACTTTTTGCAGAGACGCACACACCCGTAGGTAGTTGGGGGGGTTCGGGGGCATGCTCCAAGGAAAAAATAGATTTCTCTGATCTACATAGCATTTTAACATGTTTGAAAGCCAAAAATTAAAGTCAGTGGGCAGTAAATTATTTGTCAATTCCTGGTCTCTCATCTCCATCAATTCTCAATTCTTTCATTGTCATCTTGCCCTCTCTTCCCCTGCTAAAGCAGTCAACAAAACATACAAAACATTGTTCACCTATATGGGCATGTGGATGGGGTTTGTTTGTTAACAATAAAAACGATGAATACAATGACAGAAGGGTACAGAAAGGTACATACAATAAGATGACTAGATTTCTGAAATGGAAACCGGGACATTTCCTATTTGAGTGGTTAAAATATCAATAAAAATATAATTTGTTATTATCTGTTAATTAAAAAACGGGGACAATATATTTTTAATGTTTTTTTTTTTTTTTTTTTTTTTGGTGTTGTGGGCTCCCTACACTGTAAACAAATGCTGTAAAAAAAACGGCCACATTTTGACAGTAAAATGCTGTTTTCCATTAAAACAGTAATATACCGTAGAAAACAATGCATTCTGGGTAATATTCGTCATTTTCGAGAAAATAGCCAACAGTAATATACTGTGAATTAACCTGCTTAAAGTCGACACTCAGAGGCTGTGTTCAAAATCTCTCCCTATCCCCTTATTCACTTTTCCCTACACTAGTTCACTGATATAGACCACTCGACAGAGAGAGAGGAAAGAAGAGAGTGAATTCAGACACTGATGAACACCTGCTGTTATCACTGAAGGAAAGAGAAAAATCAACAGAAGATAGTTGATTTCATCAACTGAAGATAAAAGAAGACATTAAATCTCTAAAGATCTCAGCAGAGGATTAAACAACTCCACAAACAGCATTACCAGCTTCACACATTACTAACCAGAATTACTTTATTTCTGTCAGACGACTACAGGAGCTCTTATTGAGAATTAACAGATGATGTTTGGTTGTTTCTTCTGACGTTACCATTATGGTGATCAGTGTTAGCTATAGTTGGCCTCTTGAACATTGACACAATAAAATTAGTTTTTCTCTCGCTGCTGTAATGGTGTGTTTTCAATCCATTTGTTATAGCAAGCAAAGCTGAGAAAAATCCATGAGTAGATTATGTTGACTATTTAATAATCGTCTAATTCACTAATAATTTACTAGTCTTATCTATAAACATATGGGTAATGCTTCATTTTTTGAACCCTATAAATTCATAACATCAGTGTTGTAACAACCAGATAATTTGAAGAGCATGGGACTAGCTTGTGGTCAAAACATCTGAATCAATCTGACTCACATGACATCAAGAATCGGCATATGAATCTCAACCATGGTGACACTCAAAACTCCCAGGATATATTGCGGCACGAATAAATTATGCTGCTGAATAGCCTGGTTATTTTCTTTAATTCTTACTATTTGCCTTTATTTTTGGTGCTGTTGTTGTGTTGACTTTAAGTAGTGTTTTGTGATGTTCAGAGTTTATCTGTTCGTTTTTTTAATTGATTGTCACCATTGTTGAGATTCATATGCTGATTCTTCATGTCTATGTGAGTCTAAATGACAGCAGAGAGCAAACATTTTTTTTTTTTTTTTTAAATCATGAGTTTATAAATCATTCATAACTCCTAATCAGTGGTTGATAATTTCAGAAGTGTCCCGGTTTGGTAACATAAAATAAGGGTAAATATGTGTTTTTAAAAGAATGGGTTTGTTTAGAGAAGAGACACTAGACGAGATAAACAAACTAAGCATCCCATTACGAGAAAAAAATAACCAATAACTTCTGACCACTTTTTTTTTTTTTTTTTTTTTGCTACAACAAATGTGTCTAAGAAACACAGTTATAGCAGACAAAGAAAACCTATTTTTTTACAAAGTCAAGGGCCAAGAGCCCCAGTGAAGCAAACACTGATCACGATAAGGGTGGCCAAATATTTTCAATTAAACATCAACACCTAAATATCTGATAATTCTCAATAAGAGCTTCTGTAGTCGTCTGACAGAAATAAAGTCAGTCTGGTTAGTAATTTGTGAAGCTGGCAATGCTCTTTGTGGAGTTGTTTAATCCTCTGATGAGATCTTCAGAGATTTAATGTCTTTTATCTTCAGTTGATTTCATGTAAAGCTGTGGCTGAAGTCAGTTGTTGTTTTTGTGTTTATCTGTCCTTCAGTGATTCTTATTAACAAGTGTTCTCAGTTATAACTTAATTAATCTCTTAATTATCTCATGAACTTCAATAATGCTTCAATTTATCTAACGAAGAGTGTGTACACTCTTCAGTGTTCATTTAAAACTGAAGATTTTGTTGTGGGGTTAAATGGGTTAAATGGGTTAGATGAAAAAACCCACAGAGGGAATCGTAAATTAACAGTAAGCAACTGTAAATTAATTTACGGAAAAGTTCTGTAAAAAAACGGCAATTTACTGGAATCAGAGCTCAACCGTTAAATCAAGGAAAACAGTAATATACTGTAAAACTTAACACTCAGATTTACCAGATGATTTAAGATATTTTCATTGAATTTTAGTGCAAGTTAATAGAAAAAAGTTGTGCAAAGTCAGTAACTGATAAGGTTAAATATTAAAATGACCTGTCTTTATGTGTTGTTGCACAAGATGATCTAGAAGAGATCTTTTAGTTGAATTCATTAGTTTTGTGGGTTACCATTGTGCTGAAGAGTAGAACCTGTGCTTCAGTCCAGGATGAGCAGAGAAACATTGATGATATGCTGCCTAATGCTTTATTTAACGGCAGTGACTGTGTTTGCTGATGCAGCTATGAGCTGTTTGTTGAGTAATTTATCACATATGTGTGTGCTATTGCTCACAATGAACTGCAAAGATTGAAGTTAAAGTCGTTAAGTTTCTTTATTCTTTCATTACTACACCTTACAAGTGTGAAATGACTTAAATGAAACAAGTTTACAGTACAAACACCGTATAAATACTTGTTTTAAAATGAGAACTGTTTGAAGCGATCAGATTTCCAAATGAAACGTTACCTTTCATGGTATTATTACGGTAACATACTGTAAAAAGGAGAGCTGTATATAAACAGTAGAGGGCTGTAAATAAACAGTACATTGCTGGAACCACAGCTGCCAGTAGATTACCGTTATTTTACGGCACAATTATTATGATTTATTTTTATAATTACGATTTTTGGTCTGGTTTTAATATTATTCACAGCACCCGCAAAAAATAACAACAAAAAAGACCACAGTTAATAGTAACCATTGTAAATCACAAGCTGTTCAAAAAAATATTATAACGTGACTTAAAAACACATTACAGAAATAAAACAAATATGATATGAACAAATATTATTGTATTTAATACTTTCATTTTCACAAGTTTATACTGTATAAATTAGCCTACTTTTTAACTTTAAATGTTTTGTTTGTGCTTGAAAATAACTCTATCTTTAATTGGTCTTGTTATTTTGCATTTAGGGTTATTTTAAGCATTTGTTAAGTGTTAATACACATTAAGTATGTGTATTCTGCACATGTACGTTAGTGTAATTGTTTAGGTTTGATTTAAGATGTATGGTAATCATTGCGTTGTGACTGCGGAACTTTAGGGAACAAAACAATCCCGCACCCAATCGAGGCTCTGTTATAAAGTACATGTCATGAGTTAGGTTTGGCTTCTCTCTCTCTCAGCTGTGTGCTATCACAATCAGCGCACTCTCTGACTGAGAGCGCACCTGTTCCTCTTTGCATACTTCTCTCTGGCTATTTAGTGACTCGTGTTTGTGGCTTCTTTGCCAGATTATTATTGAATGCATCTCGATCTAGTGCTGATCTCTCGTTTGTCCTGTCTAGTCTGGTCGTTTTGTCCAGTGTCTGTTCGTGTTGGTCTCACCTGTGTTTCTGTCCAGTCCCCTGCTGTACGTGAGTACTCTCTGGACGCTCTCTGTGGTGCTGAGTGCTGTGTTTGGGGTGGTTTCGCTCGCCACGGCCTTCCCGCTACGAGCTCAAGACTTCGGCCCGTTTCTAAGGACCGTATTCCTTTGTTTGTTCCTGTTATGCTCCAGATCTGCATCACCCGTGCTGTGATCGGCTCTCTGCCTAAGTTCCTTTAGTGACTTAATAAACATTTCTGTTCTGCACCTTTGCATTTGGGTCCTTTCTACAATCTCTGACAGAATAATCTGGCCACGATGGACCCAGCAAGGGAGACGCCGTTCCGCGCTCCTGTTGAGATGCAAGGTGCTCTGCTGGGCAAGCACGAGGAGGAGCTCTCTGTCACCAAGCATGCGGTGGAGAGCCTGGCAGCCCAAGTTACCGAACTCACGAGTCAGCTCCACCAGTTGCGCCTGGGGCAGTCGGCAAACGGGTCACGCAGCTCCGCAGAGCCTCGGATCAATAATCCCCCCTGTTATTAAGGTGAGCCCTCTGGATGTCGTGCCTTTTTAACACAATGCGAGGTGGTGTTCTCTCTTCAGTCTACCACCTATGCGGAGGAACGTTCCAAGGTTGCCTTCGTTGTCTCTCTCCTCATGGGACGGGCTCGCGACTGGGGAACGGCTCTCTGGGAGGCTGATTCCATGTGCTGTCAGCAATTTGCTTCCTTTAAGGAGGAGATGATAAGGGAGTTGAGTTGCTAGGCAACGTGGGGGAGAGGACGCTGGCGTTGTCTGTTCACCGCTTCTCCACCCACAACAAATCATGTTAATGTACTATTAGATTTACATTTTATTTTATTTCCTTATGTTTGTGACTAGTCTAACAGTCAGAGCTACAATTGGGACTGTTGCTGATTGCTGGCAGCCACTGAGAGGTCGTTGTTCGTCGTTTCGCCGTTTTCAACCGCTTCTCTAATGTTTACGTTTGAATTGCTGCGGTTGGTTTCTGGTTTGGAGGACATTTGATGTTTCTCGCCGCGGGTGCTCACTGGTGGTCTCCCTTGGGCTTGGGCTGCATGGTGGCTGAAGTTTGCACCGGGCTAGCGTCATCCGGGCTCTCGTCGTCGGCGTCCGGCATGATGTTGGGATGTTCTGCTTCTCGGTTGTTCTGCACTTTGAGATTCTTCGGAATGAAAAGTGCATTATAAATAAAATCTATTATTATTATTATTATTATTATAAGGGTGTTTGATCGCTCCGTCTTCGGAAAGGAGGCTTCTCGGCAGCTCGCCGCCTTGCGCCAGGGTAAGCGTTCAGCTACTGACTTTGCCATTGAGTTTCAGACTTTGGCCGCTACCTGTGAATGGAACGAACCCGCTCTTTCTGCACGTTTCCTGGACGGGTTAAATGACGAGCTTAAGGACGAGATTTTTGCACGGGAGATTCCTTCCCAGTTTAACCAACTGGCGGAGCTGGCGATCCGCCTTGATAAGCGTTTTGATCTGCGTCGGCATGCTCGCAGTAACAGCCTCGAGTAGCCGATGTATCCTTCCGCCGCACCCTTTTCTGAGTCTAGTTCCGGTCCTGAACCCATGCAGCTGGGGAGAACACGGATCTCGTCTACCGAACAACAACGGCGGATGCAGGAAGGTCTCTGCCTGTACTGTGGCGGCTTGGATCATTACGCTGCTTCCTGTCCAGTAAAAGCAAGAGCTCGCCATTAGTTCGGGGAGTACTGGTGAGCGCGACCCCCATCTCCCCACTTCACAAGAACGGCACTATGTTTGATGCTGTCGTGCGCTGGCGAGGCTCATCATTTCCCTGTGCTGCCCTTATTGACTCTGGCGCTGAGGGGAACTTCATGGATGAGAGCTGGGCTATGGAACATGGTATTTCCTTACGGGAACTGTCTGATCCCCCCACCGCCATTGCCTTAGATGGTCGTGTGCTGTCTAACATTCATCAAGAGACTGTAACAGTGAGTCTCACCATTTCTGGTAATCACCAAGAGACTATTTCCTTTTTTATTTTTCATTCCCCACTTGCCCCTGTCGTTCTGGGTCACCCTTGGTTACAACAGCATAATCCCCAGATTAATTGGGTGAAGGGGTCTATTTTATCTTGGAGTTTACCGTGTCATGTCAAGTGTCTTGTGTCTGCTGTCCCTGCTGTCTCCTCTATCTCTATCTTTCAGGAGGAGTCTATTGATCTCGCTAGGGTTACTGAGGAGTACCACGATCTGCGAGCAGTGTTCAGTCGTTCACGGGCCACCTCTCTTCCTCCCCATCGACCATACGATTGTAGCATCAATTTTCGCCCGGGTACCACCCCACCTCGCGGGAGGTTGTATTCCCTATCTGCTCCTGAGCGCGAAGCGCTAGAGAAGTATTTGTCTGAGTCCCTGTCCGCCAGTACTATTGTCCAGTCCTCCTCTCCTGCCGGGGCGGGGTTATTTTTCGTGAAGAAGGACGGCTCGCTGCGTCCCTGCATTGATTATCGAGGGCTGAACGACATCACCATTAAGAACCGGTATCCTTTACCACTGATGTCGTCAGCCTTTGAGAACTTGCAGGGCACGAAGATCTTCACGAAACTGGATCTCCACAATGCATATCATTTAGTGCGCATAAAGGAGGGAGATGAGTGGAAGACGGCGTTCAATACCCCTCTAGGCCACTTTGAATATCGTGTCCTTCCTTTCGGGCTGGTAAACGCTCCCGCAGTTTTTCAGGCACTAGTAAATGACGTGTTGAGAGATGTACTAAATGTCTTCGTCTTTGTGTACTTAGACGATATCCTCATTTTCTCGTCCTCGCTCCAGGAGCATATCCAACATGTTCGATACGTGTTACAGCGTCTTTTAGAGAATCGCCTGTTTGTCAAGGCTGAGAAATGTGAATTTCATTCTGAGTCTGTAACGTTTCTTGGTTCCATCGTTTCTGCAGAGGGGGTTAGTATGGATTCCGCTAAGTCACAGGCTGTCATCGATTGGCCCGTTCCCGATTCCCATACAGCTCTTCACATCCCCCACGGGTGCGACGCCCCTGCTGTAGAGAAAGTTCTTTACCATCAATATACGCCTTTGGACCAACAAAGTAAGCGCAGCGTCCTTGTTGCCGAGCTTTCTTATTTAGTGGCCAAAGTTTGTTGAGCTGCTCTCGATCTTCGGGGGACAGATCTTCTGCGAACCATAAATGGTGTTTTGCCAGATAAGGAGAGTTCTTTGAAGCTTTCCAGAGCGCGTCGCGAAAGTGACGCATTGTGAATTGTAAAATAATCCCTTGAGGTTTTTGAACGGCAGACTGAGCATTCTCGCTCCTCACTTTCCCCAAACGGTGTACCACATCGATAAACTCCTGAGCTTTGCCAGCAGAGGACGGGACAACAGCCTCACAAATCTCCAATACTTTCTGTCTGGTGTTTTCTCCTGGTTGTTCGGGTAAACCGTAAAGGCTCCTCGGGTATCTAGAAAGATCCTGTACTTTGTTCTCCAGCTCACCGAATCTTTTTTCCGCAGTTGTGACCCATTTATCAACTCGCTCCACTTTTCCTTTCACATCCTTTATTTCCTCCGTCAGAAATTTGACTGACATTTTCACTTCTTCGATTCCTTTATCAAAGATGTCGGCACTTTCATTAATGACCGACTTGAGAGATGTTATAATTACCATGGCCAAAGAGGACTGCAGGTCATCCTGGCCAACATCCTCACTCCTGATTCTCTTAATGCGTTGGTTCCTTCAGCAGAGTTTCAGGTAGGCTAGTGGAATGAGTGCGCCTGAGTCTGATTCACAGTCCACCATAACACAATCACCGAGGCTTAATGATGACTCCATTGATTTATTTTAGCGTTTTTTGTCTTTTGTCATAGTCCAAAAAGTTCTTCTGAAAGTGCATTCACGGCACTGACAAGAAAAACAAGAAAAGAAAAGAAAAACTACGAACAAAGAGCCGTGCTATCAGTTAAACTGTCAACGTAAACTTCACAGAGACAAAAATAAAAAGATAAATAAAAACAAAAGTATATCGAAACGTTCCCCTAACTGATCAAATAGTGCTTACAGTAAAAAATGCAATATTAAACGAAATGCACTGAAATTTACAAGTAAATAGAGAAATGTTCAAGGACTGATTCACCCAAGATGTCAACTTCAGGCCACCATTTTCCGCCCCACATAACAGTTATGCTGCGTTCACACCAGACACGAGTGACGCGAATAAATAGCGCTATTCGTGCAAACTTGGATGCGTTAACATTTTGAATCCATTCGTTTCATTAGGCTTGTTTGAGATGCGCCTTGCCTCGCCTGAAATAAAGTGAGGGGAGGAGTGAAAAAAGTGCAGGCAAGCCGGACAGTTCTCTCTTCTCGTAGTGGATCAGACACCTGAGAGATCAGTTTCGGATATGGCTGGATTCACACTGTTGCTGATAAACTGGATGTAATTTAAGTTCTGTTGCTTTTGTATGAAAATAAATATTCTGAACAAGACACCCAAAGTTTTTGTTATTTATTTCCATTCGAAAGACCTGTTTATCAAGCATTTTTACTTTAATTACATACATGTTATAACCCAAAGAAAGATCACACTGTCCGAGAGTTTGAGAATATGCACACATAATTTATACACATAAAAACAAAATCAAATATATAAAATCAAATATATAAAAAAAAAACAACCTTACATCACGGTTGTTTAAACCAATAAGCATTAAGCTGTGTCATCAGCAAGTCGTTTCCCATCATGCTTTTGGTCAGCGCAGTCGGTGGAGAGCACCTGCGCTCGACTGCAGAATCCGACACATCCGCCTTACGCTCGCTCGCAAGATTTTTGACATACATCAGCATGACATCAGAGCAAGGCGGACCGCCCTCGGACACATTTCTAATCGGCATGCATCTTGCGCTGATCATCGGCGATCGGTTCTAAAATTGGTCAAAATTGACCCTATTTACTTTGTGAGCACACATTACGTGTCTTAGAGTGAACAATTAATCCATGCTAGTTATTACACAGAAAAAAAAAAGTTTTTGTCGCAGTAATCTTAGAGCAGGAGCAAGAGCAAGCGCAAATCCTGGCAGCGGCAGGTCGCAGTGCCACTTCCGGTAGCTTCGGCAGCTGCCATGGACTTCTTCTGTCAGCTGCCAGAGTTTCTTCTGGCAGATGCCTGTATTCGTGGCAACTGCCACAGTCTTTCTGGAGTTTCTCACTGTTTGGCAGCTTCCAATTATACTACACACACACTACAGTTCAAAAGTTTGGGGTCAGTAAGATTTTTAATGTTTAAAAGAAGTATCTTCTGCTCACCAAGCCTGCATTTATTTGATTAAAAATACAAACAAAAACAGTA
Source organism: Pseudorasbora parva (assembly GCF_024679245.1). NCBI lineage: Eukaryota > Metazoa > Chordata > Actinopteri > Cypriniformes > Gobionidae > Pseudorasbora > Pseudorasbora parva. The sequence goes on along the minus strand of NC_090172.1, from coordinate 18,192,099 downwards.
ATATTGTGAAATATTATTCCAATATAAACATACTCGTTTCTTTCGTAACCCCAGTTCCCTGAGAGAAGGAACGAGTATTGCGTAAGGGAAAATCTCATTTTATAATGATTTTATAATTTATAATGATTCTATCCAGTTATGATTTTGCTTTTAGTTTCTTGTTTTCTAAAGTGTATATTTGGTCTCTGAGAAGTGACTGAGGGTCTGGCCTAGAGATGTGTGATGTGTCACTAAACACTGGCAACAAGGTCATGTGTTTGGATTTTGGAGGTATCACACACCCCTAACATGTCAGGAGTGCAGTAACAGCGTTTGCTCACTTACCCCGGGCTTCCAGATATGAAATATGGATTTGTCTTTCATTTAATTTATTGTTTTATTCCTTTTATATTTCCTTTTACTGAAACACTAAAGACTCAAGATGAATATTGCCTGTACTATTGCGTGTCCCTCTCACTGAAAGAAAGCACATGTTATCAGTATGTTTTGGTAAGAACTGGTTAGAACTGGAGCTTAATCAGCTCCAACCTTGGAGAGACTGTGTATCTGTGTATGTGCGCAATATTCTATGCTATAGTTTAGAATGGTGTACAATGGGCACCCTAAGAGATGGGTGGACTTGTTGTTCTGGGCAAGCTGGCGCCTGCTCCAGATCTGGAAGGTCCCTACGGGCCTGATTCTGGGGTGAAAGCGTCAACAAGTAACAGGTCAGTGGAAACGTGCATCAGATTAACTGACTCGAGTGAAAATTTACCATGACTGTGCATTGTCTCTGTGCCAACCATCCACATTGCAGTAATGACGTGGATAAGACCTTGAAAACAGTATAACTGTTGGGACAATCGGATGTACGATAGGGCGAGGCAACGAGACGGTGAGAGAGGGAGCACGGCCTACGAACTCCTTGTGAGACTTGAAGCTGGCTTCTGCTTTTGAAACTGCAAACTATTCTTAAGTAAATTTTTCTTTTAATTAATTGCAATCCTGACTCTGTCTTCATTTCTTCACTACTGGTCCTGGGTCATAAGCTGTTAACCCCTAACAGTTTATAATATAAATAATAATAAAATAAATAAATAAATATAATAAATAAATAATAATAATAATAATTAATATATATATATATATATATATATATATATATATATATATATATATATATATATATATATATATATAATTATAATAATATTATATATTATATCTTTAATTAAATACTGGCCTTCTGAACTTACAAAATTTTGAGCTGCAAAAAATGCATTTGCACATAATTGAACGTGACCTATTATATCCTAATACATTTAATTGATTTAAACTCATATTGCAGTAAATGATAACTCAACATTTGAAATTAAACTATGACACTATATATCACTATTGAGAGAAGTTTTCTAAATTAAATTTGAGTTACAATTTTTGTCACCTGACATCTGTGATTTATTTCACAGATTTATTCATTCAGACAGTGCTAATTTATTATTATAATAAAAAATAAAATAAAATCAGAGCAGGGTGTGTGTGTGTGTTTTCTATAACATGGGCTTTAAAGAAGGTCATGTGCTGTGTTTGCAAAAATCACGTATGACACGTCTTTAAACTAATTATTTATTGATAGAATTCAAATGGATTTTATAAAAGTGGCTGTTTATAATAAATTTCCATAAAATGTATGCATTCATATTACTCTTACCTGACACTGATATTAAAATCATTGTTGCTGTTTCTTTTATTTGGCTTTATGTTTTTATTAAAAAAATAAATGCCACACATATTGAAATAAAAACAAGCATGCTTTTTGCTGCATAAGATCAAAAACACATAAAGAGAAGTGTAATGCTAATACAACATCAGCACGATATTCTGCCCTCATTTGAAATTGACATTTAACATCATCTGACAAAAAATTAATGAATAAAATGTAATTGATCTCATAGATGTTGTGGTTCCTGGTCATTGCAGCACCAAGTGCTGCAGTTAATGAGGTGAATTCAAATGACTTAGTCCTTTTATTTTTTCCCATATTAAATGCCTATTGCCTGCTGTGCACAGTTAAGCTGATGCCACCGGGGTGGCGGTGTCACTGGCTTGGGCCCGTCATTGCTGTTCGCAGCTTTAAGTATTATTTTTCTTTTGCCTTTTGGCCATTTTTGGGGCCCTTAACGTGCTCGAAACCTCTTGAAACTTTGCACACGCATCGGAATGCGCAGCCAACAAGCCTTTTACCCGAGCGTGGCAGGGGGGCTCAACAGCGCCCCCTTGAAAAACTGGGTCTATATATTAAACACACTTGCACGTAGATGTGTGAAACTTGGTACACTTAGGCCCCATTTACACTGCATGGTTCAAGTGACCCAATTCCGATTTTTTCCTCTCATGTGGCACAATGTCGGATAAATCTCAAATCGGATATTACCCAGTAAATGTGAGTCGTACATCATTGAAAAAAGGACGGAGGCGAATGATGTCAACTCAGGTGGACACAAACTGCGATCCAGTGTTGCCAAGTCAGCGGTTTTCATGCGGAATTGGGCTACTTTAACACAGTTTTGAGTTGCAATTGGGCATTTTTTTTTTGTTTAAACCTGGCAACCCCGTCAAGAGCCCTCCTCTTTTTCTCCGCCTTAAGAGAGAAATGTTTTGCTGACTTTTAGAGATGTGTGGAACAGTGCAGACAGCAAAACATTATGCAATCATTTTGTCCATTGCATATCGAGTCGTTTTACTTCCTTTCACCGGTTAAGAACGTCTTGGGCTGTTTTGCCAGTGTACAGTGTAAATGCAAATATCGGATACGGGTTGCTTTTTAAAAGATGATGCAAGCGGGTCGTCAAAAAAATCGGATATAGTCACCAAATCGGAATTGTGCATCAAAACCTGCAGTGTAAATGGAGCATTATAGATCTCATCGGGCTAAACAACTGGCACCAACTGGCAGCAGGAAGTGTGTCACTTTCAAAAATGCCTTTATTCACTGTCTTATTTTAACCCAATTTACTTTAAAGTTCATCAGTATAATGTCAAAACATGGCAGATATAGACATATGAATGGATTCCTAATATTTAAAAAATCTGGGGGGTTGTTTTATCTACAGTTGTTTTATATATATACAAAAGAGCCAGAAACGTGCCCAGTGCATAAATAAGGCTATACTCCCACGTTCTTGTTATTCTATCACACTGGCAGATTTTTTTGTTCTCAAACAAAAAGCATTTATCTGCTTATTATCTTATTCTGGGTTTGAATAAAATAAAAAAAATTAAAGAAATTTTGTAGGGCATTGACAATATTGTTTTATATAATTAGTTTAATAAGTCCTTGAGAAAAAAGGTATAAAGATAAAACACTTGGCTAGTTTTACCTACAGTCACCAAACTCAGAATTAATACATTTTAAAATAAAATGTAATAAATTTTAAAATGAATGTACTTTTTGTATTTTTTGATACAGTCATTAGTTCTGACCAACAGGAAGTCAGATAATTTGGTTTCAATCTTTAAAAAACAAAAACAGGCTCTCAGTTTTTAATGTTCTCCTCACACACGTTTCATTCAATCTCCTCCAAACTCGGAAAACATGAAGTATATATACAGAAGATGCTAAAATGCGAAAGGATAATGGACATCTCAAATGGTTTTGCCATGGCAAATTATTAAAAAAAGCACAAAAAATGTAAACAAATTGTCTCATATCTTGTCAATTCAATGTTTAATTTAAATTAAGATTGTATTTTATGTAATTGAACCTGGATGAGTTTAAAATGAATGTACTATTTTTCAGATCAGTATATAGATTTTATTTAATATATTTCATGAATTTCACTTTATCCCTCTTAGTCTGCTCTCCCTTCATTGACCAATAGATGGAAGCATTGAGTTACTTTTGAAACTCTCTCTTCCACCCTGAGTGTGTGTGTGTGTATGTGTACATGTTTTTCTATTCTGGTGGGGACTTCACTCTGAATGCACACAGACTCATGGGGACTCCTGTCACTGTGGGGAATTATATTGAGGTCCCAATTGGTACAAAAGCTTAAAAATTATACAGGATAAGTTCTTTTGAAAATGTACAAATGCAGAATGTTTCGTGTGATGGGTAGGTTTAGGGGTAGGGGCAGTGTAGGGGGATAGAATATATGGTTTGTACAGTATAAAAACCATTACGTCTATGGCGAGTCCCCAGAAAGATAGTGATCCAGACATGAGTGTGAGTGTGAGTGTCTGTTTTTAGGGGGATGGTGCCAGCTTAATTTTGATGGTGAAAAAATTGCTCTTTCATTGCTGTGTGCTTTGGCAAGCATTAAAGGAGAAAAAAAAACATATTCTGGGTTTCAATAAAAAATAAATGTATAGAACCAGGTAATTTGTAGGGCATTGACAATATTGTTTTATATAATTAGTTTAATAATTGAGTAAATACAAACATAAAAAGACCTTTAGATAAATATTAAAGTCAACTCGGTCAACATAAAAAAAAAAAAAAAAACCTTGTTTGATTTTAATGAAATTATGATTGCATGTTTGGTTATTGACCCTGAATGAATTTAAAAATGAATGATAAATATATTGGTTTGCTTTAACATTGTGTATTTGAAGATTAATTCTTGACTCTAAAAAATGTTCTCTGAATTATCCATTATTTATTTCTATAACATTTTTTACTAACAATAGAAAAAACACATTTGAGTTTCCTTTTCAAACAATGAAGTTTGTTTAACCTAAAAATAAGCAGATTAATGCCTTTGGTTTGAGGACGAGAATGAGAGCAAATGATATAGAATAACAAGAAGGTGGGAGAGTATAGCCTTAGTTATGAACCAGGTTGGATATGTCTGTGAGAACACCGTTTTGAAGATAAAACTGTTGTTATTGCAAAACAATGTTTTCAGACAGTGAAATAAAAACAACTTTCTCCCACTGTTTAGATTTGATTTTTTTGCTTCAAATCTGGGTCAATCGGAATCAGACTCTGCCTCTCTCTGTCTGTCGTTCCCCTCCCCCCTACCTCTCCCTCTCTCAGGCTCACTCTATGTGTGTGTGTGCGTGTGGGGGGGGTTCTCTCACTCTGTGTGTGTGTCACCTTGTCTCTTGATTGTCATAATTTAACCTTTTCATATCATAGGCTATCACAAATAGCGGTCACTTTAGTGTGGAAAATAAGTAGAAAACAAAAATAAATAAATATACTATATCTTTAATTAAATACTGACCTTCTGAACTTAAAAATTGTTGAGCTGCAAATGATACATTTGCACATAATTGAAAGTGACCTATTATATCCTAAATGACATAATGGGTATGGCTTGTGGTCATAGCGGCACCTGCTCCTGTTTAAATGCATATTGCCTGTTGTGCACAGTTGCCCTGAAGGCGGCACCAGGGTGGCGGTGCCACCGGCTTGGGCCCGTCATCGCTACTCACAGCTTTAATTAAACATTACACTTCATGTCCATTTTGCAACATGGTTGAGTAAAAATCACAGTGCTAAATGCATGCTTGCTCGAGAGATTTTATTATATGCATCCAGATCCAAATGTCGACTAACTGGTGGGAATTTCCTCTCCGTCACATCTCTACACACCAGCAGACTTGACTAGGAGCAGGTACAATTCAGATATCTTAAAACCGAATTATGACTAGTCAAAATTACATTAGAGATATCTCTAATTACCTTCGCGCATGTGTGACGCATCTATTGAAGATATCTATGATGTCATTACAGACATCTTAAATAGAGTTTTGACTATTAAGCTAGTTACAATGCCCCCGAATTTTTGAGATATGAATTGCGCATTGATTCATGATTTGTATCACCAATGTCATGTGAATTCAGCAGTTTGACAGGCGATCCGAATCATAAATCAATACGCTGATTCATAACTGTTCAAATCTTTATTTAAGGATTGAAAACAAACACGGAAGAGAAGACAACGCTGAATAAAGTCGTAGTTTTTGTTATTTTTGGACAAACATGTATTTTCGATGCTTCAAGAGATTCTAATTAACTTAACTGATGTCACAGATGGACTACTTTGATGATGTTTTTATTCCCTTTCTGGCCATGGACAGTATAGTGTGCATACATATGCATATGCTGTCGGACTAAATATAAAATATCTTCCGAAGATGAACGGAGGTCTTATGGGTGTGGAACGACATTAGGGCGAGTCATTAATAGCATACATTTCATTTTTGGGTGAACTAACCCTAAGTACTTTGATCTTTTTGACTGAACAAACTTTTAAGTTTGTCCTACTCAAACCAATTAATTATTTTGAGCATTTGTGGTTACATTGTGGAAGTTTTAATGGAGCAAGGAAACAGATCTCTAGTTTGTGATTCATATACATAAATAAAATTTAAAAAAATTCTACTCATTCATAATATGTAAGGATTATTTAATTTATTTATTTATTATTGTACATAGTATATTTAGGCCTTTGATTAATAGTAAGTATTTAGAAAATAGATAGGGTGAATATCTATTTCATATCAACTTTAAAGCTCATTATAGTCCGTCAAATACAATGTTGTTTAGTCTGTACATAACATAAGAGTTAATGGAGAATGAGACTGCTGTTTATGGGTGAGACTTCAGCTGAACAGATGAAATTAAATGATAGTTACAGGTGATTATAATTCTGCATTTGTTTGGTGCATTAGTTTTGCCTATTTTATGTGGCCATGCGATGCAAGCATACAAGACTAAGGATGAGATAATAAGCCTGCACAATATATCCATCTAGTAAAAACAATAACTCCTAAATTATGGGACTTTTGCCAAATTGACTCCTCACCAAAATATTACTGATAGATAGATCGATAGAATATTATGGGTTATTATAATTGACAAACTATTGATGATTTGTATGCTATTTTGTTCTATAGCTTTTGTAATTTGGGAAAACACAAAAAAGAGTCTCATTATGCATCACATACATAACATTTCATTGATAATGATAAGACAGTAGTAATTTAACATACTTTGTTAGCTTGCTGGACCTATAGCTTGTTCCACAAACAAAGGGATGATGTTTAATTTACACTATCAAAAAATACATTCAATGAAAGAAAAGAGTAAATAAATAAAATAAAATGATAAAGGCAGACCAATTGTTCAGGTTAATTTATTAGTAGTAAATTAATCTTTAATTTTTACAAATCCACAAGTCTCCTACCTTGACTTGATAACAAGGCACAATAACTTTCGATTTCACTGATTCATTCATTAATGGCAGTGACTTTTGAAGATTTTTTACATCCTTTGGATTCACTTGTACAATGGGACCAGAAAAAAAAAAAGATTCCAATAAAATTAATGGACACTAATTTTCCATAACTGAAGTCATCTAGCAGATTAAAAAACAAGTTTAAAAAATATGTTGAGATATATTCTTGTTTCAGGTTCGATTGACATTTTCTATTCTGTGGTAAAGAGGTTTTTTTTTTCCAATACAGATAATGAAACTGTTTTATGTCTTTTTTTTCTTTCCCCAAAGCATTAAAAAATGGGTGAGAATGCATTAATAAAGTGTTACTTCATAAATCGTCTTCTCCATTTCTGATGTATGTCACACTATATTCCACAGTATATAATTATCCTACATTTAGGTCTAAAGTACATATTTCTATGAAACAAATCAACAGTTTATCACTATTCCATCATTCATATTGATTCTAGCCTCTGTTTAAGACATTAGAGATGCTTTCTGGAATGTTCTGGAATTCATCTGATTGTCCTCTCTTATTGTCTCCATAACTTTAAGGTGTGGTCTATCCAATGTACATGCACATACACACTAACTCGCTCACACGCTCACACACAAACCTCTCACCTTGAAAACCTACATTAACATTGAATGTCTCTTTGTTTAAGACTCCTTAGAAATCTAGCCAAAGATCCATCAGAAAGGGAACAGAGTTCAAATATCCCAATATAGAAAAATATATATAAAAACACATGGTAACAATGGAGAACGATAAAGCAACTATTTCTGAAAGTGCACATCAAATAAGACCATTGTCACTGACACCTCTCCAGAATGCTCTCTCCATATCCACAGAATCCTTCCACAGGTCAGCTGAAGAGAGAAGCCAGAGGGAACGGCGGTGTAGAGAGACATCTTACAGTAAGAAGATTTCAGTCTTTCATTAAATTCCACTGCAGTTTGAAAAGGGCTCACACACAAGAAAGAGGCAGTGTTCAACATCTGAAGACCGACAGTAAAATGCAGTGTCTACCCGCTGTATGGCTGGTGCCATGACACTCTCAGGAATTTCAGAGAAAAGAAGCCAATTTGCTTTTATTCTGGTAGATGATAAAAAGTACCATTTCAGGTGATGGTGCAAACAAAAGAAATTACTGTACAATCCTGTCTTTGACTTGGGCTTTTACAGTCACTGTGGGTCAGAAGAGCAGATCAGATGAATGGGGCTCCAAAGCATTTGAGGCACCACTGCACACCGTCGCTTGGTGGTCTGTCAATGGGGGATAGGACTTTAAGCTGTTCTGCGCTGAGCTCATTGTATGCAAGACGGTATTCACGATTAAATGCTTCTGTGAGGGAAAAATAAAAGTCATAAAGATAGTTAAGAAGTGAATCTCACAAGGATGTGACTATATTTGCCAGAAATTTGACATTAAGATTAATTTTTGATATATTTGACAATTAAGCACAATGTCCCTTTAAATTCTCATTACTGTAATGCAGAAATCCATCTTATTTCCAGTAATGGAAATTATCTTTTTTTTTATTTATTTTATTGTTGGACTATTTAAATTTAGTCAGGCAACAGATAGCATGCGATATAAATACTTAAGACCAGATTCACTAAACAGGGCAAAGTAGTGTGAGAGCGCAATTCCAAAAAAGCGCAGATGGGAGTGGAAAGTTCTATGTGTGTTCGACTGACAATGTGCAAATTAAACACAGTCGGACGCATTCGGATCATTTCCATAATGACCAATTTAATCTATAAATAAAAACAAAGACAAAATCTGTTTAAATTAATGGTCCTAAACATATACTTCATGTTCTTTATGCAAACATAACTTTTAACTTTAACTTGTTTTAACATGTTCTTGACATGTTTTGTGAGACGTACCCAATAAGCACTTATTACATTTAATGACTGTAATGAAATCACTTTCATGTGAAATTATAAAACAGCATTCACTTACCAATATCAATGTTCTCCTTTCCTAAGGCAACAAGTGACAGAAACAAAATTTCCCTGTAGATACTCCTAGACAAGAAGAGAAGAGTTCATTAGAGAAAAAGATACTCATACACAAATTATAATGTCATATAATGACAAAATTATTGCAAATGAGTTAGATCTTGGTGATCACAAACGACAGGACATATTAAGCTTCCTAAGTTCTACTCTTGGGATAGTTTTAGCATGCTTGGATATGACAAAGCTAATGGTCTTGGCTCTTGGGGGACTATATCTAATATGCAAACTTCTGCTTGTATAGATCTTGCTGCTCCATCATAGAAATGTGCAAGCTTCTTGTCCAGCTTCAAGATTATTTGACTATACTGTTACAACAAAATGTAGGCAATGTTTGAAGTGTGCTTACTTTTTACTGTAGAGTACTAGTTTAGATTATAAACTCTTCATTGCATCAAATTATCCAAGAAATACAACACTGAACTCTATATGCAAATTTGCAATAATTAAGAAATATAACTGTCCCCAGACTTCAATGAAAACCTTGAAATGTCTAATTTACAAGGTAAAATTACATAAACTTAGCATCTTTTAGTTAAATTGTGACCACATTTTACTTTAACCTTTGTTTTAGGCATAGTTACATAATGGGAACGAATAAATACAACATTTTCACAATTCAACTAAAACAAAAGGAATACATGACTAAAAACTGCTCAACCAAGTAATAGACACAATATTTAATTTTTGCATGTCCTGTGCAGTTCTCAGTATAAGGCAGGGTTCGTTCTAACACACATACGGTTCTTCTCAAAAGGAAGGCTGCATCCTAGTGAGGCTGTGTCCTTCCTAATCAAGTCCTCAGAGGTTTGTGGGCTAGTTTTTACTTATGGGTGTTTGATTAGGTAGACTAAAATATGCAGTGTTGGGGTTACTCCAGGACCAGGATTGGGAATCACTGGTTTAGCGTAAAGGTGATCGATAAAAAATAAAGTGTTAAATATTAACCATGCATAGGGTTTTAAAATTAAAACATTTGTATTTGTGACCAATATTGAATAATGTGGGTCACAATATTGATGAAAAATACACTCATGCATGACATAAAAAAAAAAAATGTAATTTTTTATTTATGGCAAGGGTAATAAATTAAATTATATAAATAATAAAGCACACTGTTTAATGTGTAACAACCTAAAATATGTGCTAGCACTATATACAGTAAAATGTAAGCACAGGTTCACATTCTTGACATTTACTATATTGTTTGAATTCATTCTAAACATAAAACACACACATATAGGTTCATAAGTACTAAAATTGCACCTGCAAATACTGTACGATTATTTTATTTTCAACAAATCTAGCCCATTGGCAAGGCAATGTTGGCTGCTACTCGCAAAAAAGTGCTTTGATACGTTTACCTTATAACTAAGGAGGTTATGATTAGAGCGCTAAAGGCATGGTGGCATACGCACAGTGGCAATAGATTTATTTCTTATTGCATGATCAAGCTCATTGACTTATATAAACACTGTATAGAAATATTACAGAAGTACTGGCCTGTAAAGAACTGCTCATATTTCTTTAACAAGCAAACTGCATATGCTCATTCTAAGCATGGGTTTATGTTCCAGCTTTGGAAGTGTCATCAAATTCAAGATAATAATATCCCCTGTGCAAATGAAACTAAATGTATCACAAATGCCACAATTAAAGTGAAATGTCAAAGTGCATGAAAAGCATTGGTTATAGCATTAATTAGGATCTGCTCATGTTGCCTCCAAGATGGCTTTTACGCATTGTTTTTTGCAGCATTGAGCATTATTACTAATCACACACATCTGTTAAGTGTATAATGCAACGGCAAATTAGAGGCGTTTAGATTAGTCACTAGTGATGAAGAAATCCGGTGATAATGGCTGAGTCATTGTGTACTCTCACAGATTCTCTGATCATAAACAAAAATGAAGATATGATGTAATCAAGAGATTGATTTCGAACTTTTGAAAAAACTAAAGTTTTTGTGAGCATATATAAAGTATATTACCTCACACATTGAAGATGAAGATTCTTTTTTATCACTTTCTGTATGTTTATTATATAATTTATAATTAATTTCTAGTTTTAATATTAAAATCGTGTTCTTCATGCCACCAATTTTTTTTAATGTATCCTAAGATTAATTATTATTATTTCAAAGATTGTTTAAAAAGTTTTATATTTTACATACTTTCTAAAGGCTTTTAAAATTATGCAACATTGTTTTATGTTAAATATAATGTAAATAAACATGCCATGTCACCAGCATAAAGATGACTTTTGCTGATATTCATGTTGTTTGAAGTAATTGGTTTAAATATTTGACAAAGGACAACACTTTTAAAAAGGAAGTCACATAAAAAAGAAACATTTAAAAAGGAAGTCACATAAATTGCCCTTATAAAGGTAAAAATGACTATTGGAAATCAATTCAATGCAGGACTAGCTCACAGCAAACACTGAATACGATTATTGAAATGTTAAGAAAGCAAACCCATTGGTTGCAGAAGCAACAGAGGTCAGTCAGCCTCATGCCATGTATTAAACAATATGATTGTTGTTAACAGATTGTGTGTAAATTATCTATCAGTCTGCACCATTTACAGTATGATGTCTAAAATGGTTATATATACAAGATATAGCATGCATGTCCAACCTCTGCCGTTTAGCTTCTGGGTGTTTCTTGATCTCCCTAAGAAGCATGTTGATGGGGCCATAAACATCGTTCGTCTGAATGCTGCGTACAATGCTGTTCAGTAGAGTTCGAGTCTCCTGGTGGTCAGTGGGGGCTAGAGTTCCCTTTCTTTGCACTGCAAAACAAAGACACTTACATTCAGTGTCATACATGAGTAGCTTAACTCTTTCCCCGTCAAACACAGAATTTTCTGTGTTTCCACTGTTATACGCTAGGGGGTGCAATTACACATCTTCTGAATGAGTTCAGAATTTCCTGATCAAAACACAGGCGAAGGTGACGCAATAAAACAAGCGATCGTACTTTATCGATTACTGTGTTGATGCTAAAACTGAATAAATAAACCTTCTCCAAGTTCCCCTGCTGTACTCACAGAAGGTCCTCCAGAGCTGATAAAGAGGCTCGGTGGGCTCCTGATGCAAGTTGACATTGTCCCACAGCAGCTGCACATACACCTGCTTACTGTCTTGAAACAGAGATGTCTGTGGAAGCTATGGGAATAAAACAGAGAAAGAAGCATTATTATGCAGTTGAGTTCATCAAGCATGATGTAATGATCGAGCCATTCTGTGATCCTTTTGTGCCTTTTTTAAAGATTGATGCTTTTTGGTTCATTAAAAACCCGATTCCAAAAAGGTTGTGACACTGTACAAATTGTGAATAAAACAGAATGCAATGATGTGGAAGTTTCAAATTTCAATATTTTATTTAAAATACAACATACTGTAGATTACATATAAAATGTTTAAACTGAGAAAATTTATAATTTTAATGAAAAATAAATTGATTTTAAATTTCATGGCATCAAAACGTCTCAAAAAAAGTTGGGACAAGGCCATGTTTACCACTGTGTGGCATCCCCTCCTCTTTTTATAACAGTCTGTAAACATCAGGGGAACGAGGAAACAAGTTGCTCAAGTTTAGGAATTGGAATGTTGTCCCATTCTTGTCTAATGCAGGCTTCGAGTTGCTTAACTGTCTTAGGTCTTCTTTGTCGCATCTTCCTCTTTATAATGCGCCAAATTATTTCTATGGTTGAAAGATCTGGATTGCAGGCTGGCCATTTCAATACCCGGATTCTTCTTCTACGCAGCCATGATGCTGTAATTGATGCAGTATGTGGTCTGGGATTGTCATGTTGGAAAATACAAGGTCTTCACTGAAAGAGACAACGTCTGGATGGGAGCATATGTTGTTCTAGAACTTGGATATACCTTTCAGCACCGATAGTGCCTTTCCAGATGTGTAAGCTGCCCATGCCACACACACTCATGCAACCCCATACCATCAGATGGCTTCTGAACTGAGTGCTGATAACAACTTAGTTTGTCCGTGTCCTCTTTAGTCTGGATGACATGGCATCCCAGTTTTCCAAAAAGAACTTCAAAATTTGATTTGTCTGACCACAGAACAGTTTTCCACTTTGCCACGGTCCATTTTAAATGAGCCTTGGCCCAGAGAAAACGCCTGCACTTCTGGATCATGTTTAGATATGGCTTCTTTTTTGACCTATAGAGTTGTAGCTGGCAATGGCAAATGGCACAATGGATTGTGTTCACAGACAATGTTTTCTGGAAGTATTCCTGAGCCCATGTTGTGATTTCCATTACAGTAGCATTCCTTTATTTGATGCAGTGCCGTCTAAGGGCCCGAAGATCACGGGCATCCAGTATGTTTTTTCATCCTTGACCCTTACAAACAAATATTGTTCCAGATTCTCTGAATCTATGGATGATAATATGCACTGTAGATGATGATAACTTTAAACTCTTTGCAATTTTTCTCTGAGAAACTGCTTTATGATATTGCTCCACTATTTTTTGCTGCAGCATTGGGGAAATTGGGGATCCTCTTCCCTTCTTGACTTCTGACTCTGAGAGGCTCTTTATATATCCAAACATGTTACAAAATTTGGCAAACTGGTATAATTTGCAAACTGGTCCTCTAGCTGTTCCTTATGTGTACATTTAACTTTTCCGATCTCTTATTGCTACCTGTCCAAACATTTTTGGAATGTGTAGCTCTCATTAAATCCAGAATGAGCCAATATTTGACATGAGATTTTAAAATGTCTCACTTTTAACATTTGATATGTTATATATTCTATTGTGAAAAAAATATAAATTTCACTCCTTTTTTTATTCACAATTTGTACGGTGACCCAACTTTTTTGGAATCGGGTTTGTATATGGAAGAGAGCAAGACACATTTTTGTACATTTCTGCTTTTGTGATCTGAAAAAGAAAGAACAGCACACTGCATTAGAACAACACTAGGGTGAGTAAATGATAGTAAGTAAACTAGCCCTTTAAATTTAGCGCAGTCATTAACTTACAGTTCATTACAATAAAAGATATGCCGCAAGACTAGTCCAGAGTAGTTTCATGATTTGTTTCAGTTTATTATCGAATGGCAAATTCCAAAATCATTTGTGTGCATCAGACATGGAACAATATAAGTAATAATGTGCAAGTAAATAAATAGATATAACCGAGTGGGGCCACCTTTTTTTAAATCAATTTGATTTAGCCTGTTCCTGATGGCCAGTCCAAGCATGCTTTAAATTGAGCACAGTTATTAGCAATACACATGATGGCACTTTGTGTAAAAAAGGTTGTCTTCCATTTAAGCCTTTCAAACTACTACTCATTTTACACACATTATAAAACAGTTAGCCTACATAAATGCTGTAAAACAGTAAGCTGCCACCCCTTGTGGTAATGGTACAACCCACAGCGCAAATTGAAAGACAACAACAAAAAGGGGGGATATATAAAACCGGTTATATTCAGCTCCTTAAATTATCATTTCTTAAGTCACAATTAAAAAAGTAAAATTGAACAAAGACAGAAAATGGCAATTATCCAATGATGATACCTGTACTCCATTGTTGCAGTGTTCAGAGGTGAGGATGAGTCCAGGCAGAATGCTGGGCAGGTCTAAACGGCGGAAATACCACACCAGGTTCCAGAAGATAATGGGGTGCTGACTGAGGAACTTATGGGTATAGATTACCTGAGAGATAATGGAAATGGATGAATCAAAAACAAAAAATAAATAATGCCAAGCACATTACAGGACAACAGGCTTTTAGTTGAAGACTTCTTTCATGCTTTCTGTCTTGTTGGTACACACCTAACACAACTAGACTTACAGAGTTTACAGTTACCCTTTTTCCAACAAGGCAGTGTTGGTGCTGGTTCAGAGCCAGAGCAGGGTATATGCAGGAATCCTGAAGTTAATTTCAATACCTTTTTAAGACTTTTTAAAGACCTTCTCAAAATATTTTAAGACCTCATCGCACTTCAAATTCTAATCGGCAACAAACCTTTAATAAACAGTTGTAGTAGATTGTAGACTTAAAATCTCTATCGTAGGCCAATTTTGTATTGTTTATATTGCATATCTGTTTTACAACGTATGGAGGGCGACACATTACCTAACTGCGCATTTCGCAAAATACATGACGTCACCCGTAGACAGCGCGCGCCAGGGATGGAAATTAACTTTTTTCAAAGTCTACCACTCAATGTTTTTACCAGCCACTTTTTTGTTTTTAACAAATTAATAATACAAGCTCTACAATACTTAAGCAGTTTATTTAATCTCAAGTCTCAATGAAATACTGACATTTTCACGATGATTTGTGGTCTTTTATGGCTTCCAGTTTTATGGTTTTTAGTCCCAAGAATGAAACTATTCGTGTTGGCATCTTTGAAGCGTGTTGACAACACACCGAGCAGAACATTGTCAGTAGGGATGCACCGAAATCAAAATTCTTGGCCGAAAAAAAAAAAGAAGAAACCAAAGCCTAAAACCGAAAAATAAAATTCAAACTAGAATGTTTAACTCGACCTCACTCATGTGTACATTAAATAACAATGTACAGGCCTACTGGCCTGTAGAAAGGTACAGAACTTGAATAAAGTAATCAAATGTAAAATAACTGCATATTTAACTGTTTAAATGAAAGATTAATCCTTATTAAACTTACAAAAGCTATTCAATCAAAAGCATTGTTTAATGTCAAACTGAATATAAGGACATCACTCAGCAGCAGTAAAGGCTACTGCGCCTTTAAGACCTAATTCAGGGATATGCTCGTCTTTCTCGACTGTGCATACTATACAGTTCACTTAAGGCATATTCAGAGTATGTCTGCTAGGATACTCATCAAGATGGACATGTTGACATACTTCTTGTGTGAGTTTGTCCGTTTAAGCGCAAGACTTGAAAGAGAACTCAATATTTGCGCACTGTGAGACGAGCGGGCGCTCTCGGATGATGCACAGCGTCAGATCTTCTCTCAGCGCGCGCGAGTCTCATAGCACGTCTTCACGCGAGTGATGACGGAGAAAACTACTGGTCATATGCGCACATACAGCAGCACTCGCATGCATTGAACAAAGTTTACAAAGAGGTGAAACAGCTCGGTAGGTGAAGCGAGTTTACCCTGCTAATTTCCATCCCTGGTGCGCGCGCTCCGAGCCGATCTCAGACTGAGCACCATGTTGTTTTTTAATACTTATGGGGATGAAAAGAAATATATTCATAAATAATTTTTGGAGTCAAACTCTTGACAAAGCTTGAACAAAATACTTTCAAAATTTAAGACTTTATGAAGCCATGATAAGACTTTTTAATACTTTATAAGGGTCTTAATTTTCCCAAAATTGATTTATCACCTTTTAAGACTTTTCAAGACCCCGCGGATACCCTGCAGAGCCTAGTTTCAAATCAGTTCTTTGTCTTTCCACACCCAAAGCAGCAGCTCCGAACCAGGAAAAGTGGTTCATAAGTAGCACCAAATCATTGCTGGCCTAGAAGTAAGAATCGATTGCGTCAGCAACTGGGGTTGGGTTACCGTGACCAACAAGACGAACACAAACTTTGTGAACGCCATTTTTATTTAGCAGCTAGTCGAGCTAATAGCTGCTCGATTGCAATATTGACGGCTTGCGTTGTACAATGCGTAACCCCTCCCCTTACCGTTCGTCTGCTATGAGCGCGAGATGGAGAGGAGAAGCACTGAAGTAAACCCTGCCCTCTCTTCAAAATTGCGTTTCACTTGGAAATACGTCACAGCACTGAAGAAAACTCACTTGCTACTTTTCGGTTCAGTGGGACTTTAAGATAATTTTATATTTTGTCTAAGAGCATATCCAAGTGTATGCACACTATACTGTCCATGTCCAGAAAGGTAATAAAAACAGCATCAAAGTATCCCATCTGTGACATCAGTTAGTTAATTAGAATCTCAAAGCATTCTCATGAAATACATTTTGGTCCAAAAATAACAAGAACTAAGACTTTATTCAGCAATGTCTTCTCTTCTGTGTTTGTTTTCAATCTTCAAATAAAGATTTGAACGGTTATGAATCAGCGGATTGATTCATGATTCGGATCGTGTGTGCTGCCAAACTGCGGAAATCATGTGACATTGGCGATCTGAATCATGGTCTGAATCTGGCGAGTTAAGGTCTTTTGCCTTTGTAGGCCAGTATACACGATTGTGTTGTTTACTGATGTTTATTTACGTGACGATAGCCAACTGACTTGACTTGACTTTGTGTTTCCCACTGCCTCCCTAGAGTTGCTGAGAAAGACGAGATGTATACAGTGACGTAAGACCTGGCTCTCTAGCCTATGGAAAGACAAACCGGTTCTTAGAAGGCTCGTCAGTCGAACCAACTCCAAACTCGTTCTAGCACTGGCTCTGAATTAGCACCGGTTTCATTCTGGTGGAAAAGTGTAAGTTTGCTACGATCTGGGGCTCTTTGCCACAGACTCAACACGGGAAAGGGAAGCAAGGAAACATTTAATGAATGTAACATCTTCATATGTTTACTGAACCATCAAAAAGTTGTAGTAAAGTCATGCTTGAATACCTGATCCCCCTCATTCTCTAACAGAGACTCCAACTCTTTGCGCAGGACCAGTGGACTGAGATACGGCACAGAAACCGGTTTTGGGTTGGGCCACTTTTGACCTAAATTGTCCTGGAACAACAAAATACAGAATTAATCAAACAACTGTGAGCAATTAGTATGATTCTTGAAAAATTAAGGATATTAAAAGTAGAAGATGCTCACTTACCGCCACCTCTTGTAGGCTGTTGGGCAGGCTTGTGGTGGATATGCCATGATTGGGTCTTTGGATCAAGTCCAGACTCTGCAGTGGGCCTCCCACACTGTTGCTCCGGGTTAAAGTGTTGCGTTTCTCAGCTTGTCTCTCTATGAGACCCAGGGGGTCTGAATGTACTGGCTCTGGTACAAAGCTACAGTGCAAAGTCATAATTCATAATTTTATCTGAGAAAAACATCATTGGTTATCCAATAACATTCTTATTTGACACACTTATTGGAAAATTAATTTGAAAATCTAGCAACATTTAAGCTGTGGTTAAACAACACATAAATATCTCCAATATATTTAACTAATGAACTTACTAATGTTATCAAATGGAGCCTTATTGTAAAGTCTTACCAAACAATAATAAAGAATCAGAATATTTCAATATATATCAACATCTATGGCATGTAGTCAGACTTCAGACTAAAATATAAAAATTTTAAGTTTGAAAATAAATGGCCTATTAAATATTTAATTATTTGGTGCTGCGATGAACACCATTGCAAATACAAAAAATTGAAAAGCGGTTGAAACCATTTAAATACTTAAATGCATGTTTATTATCTTGACATATTGTATTACTGTATATTGGCACGTCTACTTGACACAAATCTCATTTAGGTATGTTTACATGCACTCATGTTTATTAATCTGATTTCAGATTCTGAAAGTTCTGTTCATATGAACCCTAAGTGTTGCAATCTGATTCACATATTTGTTAACATGTGCATCGCTCTGAACAGAACTGAAGCACATGGACAGTGCCCAGTTGCCCCACGTAGAACCAGAGAAAGTAACTGGAGCTACTGTGAGAATAATTGACATTTTTGCCTTGATGACATATCTAAAAAGAAAGCTAATATCATAGACAGTAAAAGAAATGGACGGAGCTATCCCATTGACTTCTACGGCGTTAAGTAAAGTCAGTAAAGGAGCTGTCACTTCCTGATGGCTGAGCGAACTGCGCAGGCTCAGACTGAGCTTGACGACGTAGATGTGACGTAAGCAACCTGTTTGACAGCTGT